>NC_090759.1:43524075-43566575 GCF_036898095.1 Palaemon carinicauda
GTAAACAAAACAACAGGTAATTAGGCAATAAACAATTGGGTGGACGACGACTGGTGGTTAAGAGAAGGTACAGTTAGCTTAATCATTATTGATTCAAGGGTGCTTAGTTCGTCTATATGTCGGGTTCTTCCTACAATATTAAAATGACTGATATCTATGTGTGTTTTGCAACTTTTACTGTGATTTCTTATGTAAGATTGTTCTGGATTTAATAGTCGATAACCCGTTCTATAGCTAATTCTTTGATGAGAGGAAATTCGGACTTTTAGCAGCTTCCTGGTGCAACCGATGTAAGTACCAAGATCACATCTGGGACAATTGTACTTATAAACGACACTGGAGGCAAACAGGGGGCTGATCTTATCCTTGACTTGGAAGAGTGAGCCGATAGTTCGGGGGTTTATGGGAATTAGTTTCAAATTAAGGACAGGCAATTGCTCATTGAATAGGTTGATGCATTTTTTCCTAAATTTATTATTATGGAGAAAGGGATATCTAGCAAACATACAGAGCTTGGGGACACTATGAACTATTGGGGGTGGATTGAATTTCAGATTAAGTAGCTTATTAAGGGATCTATAAAAAATTGCTGGAGGGAAATAATTATCCTTAAAGTAATCAGCAAGGAAAGTCACTTCAGTATGAAAGGTAGACCAGCTTAATGTCAGATTAATGGATCTATGGAGGAGAGTTGACATCCTGACCCCACAGTATTGACAATATAAAGGGACAGTGAATTTGTACTTCTCTACCCCTAGGGGTAAGAGCCCTTCTACTCGGAGTTACTTGATAGAGGAATCTCCATATAGTTAATACCGAGGGGAGATAACAGCATTTGCTCACAGGGGTACACATGTATGTATCTCCTACTATCCCTTTATAGCTTACTATCCTAAGCTATTCTGTTATAGATGACCTTTGCATGTTGATTATCAGGGAGATAATCCTTTGTATACTCTTTTGGTTTTCCTTTCTTTACAGGAGGAACACCTGATACCTTGTGCTGCAGTCTTCTGCAAGGCCAAGAGTAAGTATTTTTACGGTCATAATACTTGCAGGTTTCATGCCCCCGGCATTATTATTTCCGGATCCCTACATTATTGGAACCCGCAGGTTTGCAATATATGTCGGACATTAATGTCTGAAGGGTTCGAGAATCCCAAGTCTACGGAGACTAGGGATACAGCTCAATACAAATTACGCAACTCGGTGAGAGGCTTCCAGAAAATCTCTCCGGGATCTTTCCTACCTAATGATAGGATGCGTAAACTACTATTTCCAAAAGCAAGTAAGGAAATAGAAGTGCCTCAGTCACCAACTACATCCCCTGACGGCCAGATAACCTTTGGGAATGAGGGCAAGAAGTGCCCCAGGGTAGAAGAGGAAAATGTCATGTCGGAATTTCCTCCGCCTATGCTGGCTCTAGAGCCATCGACGTCGACATCTTCGTCTTCTACCCCTCTATTAGATAGAATGGTACAATTATGTATCCAATTGAATAATCAAATAGAGAGATTTCGTAAACAAAACGAAAAGCAGGAAGTAAAACGCAAAATAGAGCCTCGCAAAGCTTCTCTTGTCGCTTCCCAAGGGTCACTCAAACGACCCATGGATCAAGACCTACCAACATGCTCCAAAACCAATCCCTGGAGGTTTGCAGAGCTGATGCCGATTTTTAATGGCAAACTCTACATCTCAGAGAAGATGGGTGCTGTTCTTTTGGACAAAATTCAATTTTGGCCAAGCTTTGATGCTTTCCCTAATTGTTTGGTTCGACTGAGGTACGAACCAAAGTCAAGAAAAGGAACGGAACAAAAGAGGTCATGATTCTCGACCATGATAAGGCACAGGCTATCCTCTCAGGTAGTCTGAAAAAGGCGGGTTATTCAGAGTAGAAGGTATTCTCACTGAATAACAGACACCCTTCCTTTCTTGCTCCTGCTTCATTCTCATTCCCCTTTGTGGGGAAGGCATTTACATATGTTGCCAAAAGCGGTGGAGGCGGGTATGCCATGTCCCACACTCAAGGAGTGCAAGCCTCTGTCACCAGCTTTTCCCCGCCAGGAAAAGGACTGGAAGGAAGTCCATTTAACCTTTTCAGCAGGAAAATTAGACACAGAGGTCGCAAGTCGACAATTTAATGAATGTCTCCCTAAATTATCTGAGTTGCTCTTGTATAATGAACAAGAGACAAAGGGGAGACTTGCAGCCTCCTTTTCTCTACAAAACTACGTAGAGTTGTGTTCAACCTACCAAAATACCTCAGACATGCTCATGGTCATAGCCAAAATGCATATGGCTACCTTAGTGAAGGACCTTTACGCCTTTATGAAGGCTAGGAGAGCATGTAGAGATTTTGTGTTCGCTGCTGCAACAGTGAAACACGAAACAAGGAAGCTAATATCTTCCAACATCTGGGGTAAAGACCTTTTCCAACACGAGGTAATTAGAAAAGTGATTAAGAACGCCATCATGGAGAACATAAGTCTTCTCCAAAAGTGGGGCATCCTTTCAAAGAGAAAATCTTCCATGGTTGTGGGTCCCCAACCTAAAGAGAAGATGGGAAATGCTGGAAATATCCGGGCTGCTCAACAACATCCCACTATTCCAGTGAGCACGGTGCCACAGGCAGGTGGTCAAAAGTTTAAACCTACTGACTATTCGAAGCATGAAGACGCTTCTGCTAGGAGGAACGTTCCTTCAGGATCGTCGGACCTTCGATCCTTGGGTCCAAAGCCTATTCAAGATGGGACCTTGATGGGAAACAGAAGTGTATCCACCATCATTTCCTTACCTTCTCCTACAATCCAAAACCCTCCTGGAGGAATATACCTGAGAGCTGTAGAGCATACAGGCTGTCAGAAAACTATAGTCCATCGAGTTCCAGGGATGGCTGTTTTGTGTTCACGAGAAGGACTCAAGAAAAATCTGAGTTATTTTGAACTTGTCGCCACTCAACAAGTTCATAGGAAACAGCAAGTTCAGAATGTTAATCCTTCCGAACATATGGACCTTGTTCCAAATAGTGATGTTCGTAGTCTTGTCAGACCTGAAAGGTGTCCTGTGGCAACTTCCAGTCAACCACCACCTTCCCTCCTAACTAGAATTCAAGTTACAGATAGTAACATTCATCCTAGGAAAGACATGTGTCAGAGTGGACACAGTCCTAAATATCTTCATAGGATTGGCAGACTTAGTCAAGTTAAAACCAAGCCTAGAAATGGTTCAGGCATTAATATACCTGGACGAGAGGGTGGGGTGGGCAGCACCCAAAGTGGCTGGTCAATGTGCATCCAAAGAAATGATCCGGTTCCCGGGACATCACGGATGCAAGATAAGCTTCTAGAAGTCTCGACTCTCTCCAGCTCAAGGGTTTCAATGGCTGGAAAACCATTGAAGCCTGCAGTCACATCAACTCTCCTTTCCCTTGGGAATATAAAAGGAGGTCACGAGGTCTGTCAAGAGACTCAGGTAATCAATCAGATTTACAAGACGCTAACAGGGAGAAGCGCTAAACTCTCCCCAGTTTGCAATAGTGACAGACCTAGTGCTAAGAGCACTGCGGAAAGATGCGTTAAGAGCCTGGGGAAAATACGCATCAAACGCTTGAAGAGATAAAAAAAAAACCGATAGTGGTCCCTCCTTAATCGCTTCTCTAACAAAAATTAAAGCACGAAAGTCCCAAGACTCTGCTGGTCCTATCATAAGTGGGGAAGCTACCTCCACACAGATCAGACTTCTTACAACTGATACAGGACACCGAAGCGATTATAAGACGTCACAATCGATAATGCTAAAGAACGTCTCATACAGTCTAGGTGAAGTTAACCATCCCTTTCTTAAAGGGATGGCACCTGTCAGCAGTTCATATATAATTAATCCACAATGTGACAGTGGATGCTCTATTTCAATTCAAGCCGATAGAGTCGGAATGGCCTATGGACGCAGACCTATTCCCTCCCAGATGGGAACAAGTCCCAGAACTGCAGATCGACCTCTTCATCACGAGCGTCTTCAAGAAACTACCTCGATATGTAGCCCCATACGAGGATACTCTAGTGGGACTGATAGACGACATGTCTCTGGAATGAAAGGGATGGACCCAGGTATACCTGTTCATTCCATCCAATCAACTGCTGAAGGTCCTCAACAGGCTCAGATACTTCTAAGGGGGAGTAGCTCTTTTGGCTCCCAGATAGCCCAAGAGCAATCTGTCCTCCCTAATGAAGAAATTGAAGATGAGGCTGGTCCTAGTTCTGATCCTAGGTATATTTCAGAAGGTTCAGAAATTAATTGCCTTCGTTTTATCGAAGAGAACCCAAACCCTTCATTTCATGATTTTCTTACCCTAGTGGTTAGAAAAAGATTTGGGATCTCAGAAGGCAATATAGAATTCTTAGAAGAATACAAGGCTAAGTCAACTAGAAGACAATATGAGTCTTCCTGGAAAAAGTGGGTTGCGTTTGTGAAAGCAAAAGGACCAAAAGAAATTTCAATGAACTTCTGTCTGTCCTTTTTTGTCCACCTTCATAATAAAGGTCTGGTGGCCAATACGATAAATATGTGCAATTCAGCCTTGACTAGACCTCTTCTATACGCCTTTCAAGTAGATCTGGCAAATGAAATCTTTAATAAGATTCCAGAGGCATGTGCAAGGCTTAGGCCCGCAGTACCACCAAAGCCCATCTCTTGGTCTTTGGACAAGGTCCTACATTATGCCTCATCTGTGAACAATGAAGATTGTTCTCTTAAGTATCTAACCCAAAAGGTTATTTTTCTATTGGCTATAGCCTCTGGGGCTAGAGTTAGTGAAATAGTGGCCCTATCCAGAGATGAGGGCCACATTCAGTTCACAGAAGTGGGAGAACTGAATCTCTTTCCTGATCCATCATTTCTCGCTACAAACGAGCTACCCACTAAGAGGTGGGGTCCCTAGAGAATCTGCCCTCTGAAGGAAGATGTCTCTCTATGTCCTGTAGAGTGTCTAAAGGTATATCTTTGTAGAACTTCAGACTTCAGGGGAGGACAGCTCTTCAAAGGAGAAACTTCTGGATCAAATTTATCCCTGAAACAACTAAGGACAAAGCTCACCTACTTCATTCATAGAGCGAATCCTGACAGTTCTCCCGCAGGTCATGATCCGAGAAAGATTGCTTCATCACTGAACTTCTTTCAGTATATGGACTTTGAGCATCATCGTTCATACACTGGATGGAAATCATCCAGAGTGTTTTACAAACACTATGCTAAGCAATTCCATGATCTGAAGCAGTATGTGGTGACGTCAAGTAGAGTATTTAACCTGCCGTCTAATTCTACGATGAACAGCTAATTGACTGGGACTGTCAATTAAAGGGAGAATGGGTGTGACCTTAATTGATTAAGTGTTACCATGGTGACACTAGCTCTGTTCAAAATCCCAGGTGTGGAATTATACAGATAGCACTAGTGCCGGTGTACGTAGTACACAGTGCAGATAGAAGTAACCAGTACAGGAAATATGAAGAGAAATTGTTTTATAAATTTTCTTCAATCTGAGAGTGGCACTCATCATTTCTTTCCTTTCAGGAAAGAATTATAGTTTCTGTACTCGTTACAGGTATAATCCCATTGTCATACTACATTTGTTTTACTAGCCATCTCTTTTAGTCATTTATTAGGAATAAATGTCTATTAGAGTGTAGTGCGTCCGCATTCGCCCGACAATTGCATGTGTAAATGCCAGAGTTCTTTGACTTACCAAAGTAAATATTCCTCATATAATTGTATGCTCACAAATAATAGATATAAGAGACGCTGATATTGATTCAGCAATATATACAACAATGAGACTGTTTGTACATTCATGTATACTTATGTTTTTTCATACAATATATGTTAACCTTGAGACCCCTTTTCTACTGTCTAGAATGACTCTTTCCTGTAGGAGGCAGGAAGCACTAACATTGTTTATGATTAGTGATGATGATGGATAACGGTGACGTCACTTGTCTCAATTGGTCCCCATGACCATAGAAAATGTTGTTCCGAGGTTAAGGCACTGATGAAAATCCACAGATACACTAATGCTCTGGTATGCATCCATCAGGACGACATGGCTTGAGCCCAAAAAACGGACGCGAAAAATCTATTTTTGGGTGAGATGGCCATGTCGTCCTGATGGACCCACCCATCTCTTCTAAAAAAAGAAAAGATCTTCACAGTATCCCTCCCGTTGTACTGTATCTGTAGCACCATGCTCAATGCTACAAGGAATGTCCGCCATCGTGGAAATGGTGCTGGTGTCATACTCAATAGTAGTACGAGAACGGGGGTAACCTTGATACGGCTCCCCTTCTACTCTGCTACACCTCCTCGAAGCGTAAACGCTATTAGGGGTGCAGATTGCTATGTGGCGTGTCAAGAATACGTCCTCTGATATTATACGATATCCTTGAGAGAAAATTTAAGGATATTCGCGCCAGGAGTTAGAATTCTGGATACCTAAAGGTAAAATCATCTGGGAATATCACTGTGGTACATATATCCCTGAGGAAGCTACCTTAAGGAACTTCCATCCGGACGACATGGCCATCTCACCCAAAAAAAAAAAATATATATATATATATGTATATATATACATATATATATATATATATATATATATATATATATATATTATATATATATATATATATATATATATATATATATATATATATATATATATATATATATATATATATATATATATATATATATATATATATATAACAAATTTAGGTATTCATTCCAGTAAAGTTGGGAAACAATTTTTGACAGCTACAAAGGACAGACCCAAACTGATCCTATTATGAAATGAGGAAAAAAAAAATGTTAGATATTTAGGTAAAAGAAATGTCAGACTTTCACTAATTGTTTGGGTACCTAAATGAATTAATTACTGTGTACAATTTATACAAAATAAAGTCACATTATAGTAAAATGGAAATATGTAAAGATATTTGAACTAAGGTATTATTTACTCTTCACCAATAGCACAAATCTACAGGTAATTTTATCGAAAATCCTTGTATTTATTATAAAATATATTTTTGCATGCAAATATAGAAAAATTTAAAAAATTCCATATAGCAAAGGGATACACGAATACATAGAGATATGCCACTCCACTCACCAGCTTGGTCAAGAAAATTTTCCCAGGAGAGGACAACTTGTACGACCAAATCTACCACTTAAATTGAATATTTTGACACAATAAATATTTGAAAAGGTCGTGAGAATGAAAGGGTAAAATTACAAGTCAGAGGTAAAGATAAGGAAAAGAAGAGATAATAAATGAGAAAGAATAAATTAAGTGAGAGAGAGAGAGAGAGAGAGAGAGAGAGAGAGAGAGAGAGAGAGAGAGAGAGAGAGAGAGAGAGAGAGAGAAAGAGAGAGAGGATCTCTCAAGAAAACTTTAAGTTGAAGAATTATCAACAGAAAGAACTTTTAGCTTCAGCTGAAAAGATATTTTAAAATCTAAAGTTTCCATAGCAAAGAGGAAGGAATTGGAAATGCAAATTAGTAATAGAGAGAGAGAGAGAGAGAGAGAGAGAGAGAGAGAGAGAGAGAGAGAGTGAGAGAGAGAGAGATAGAGAGAGAGAGAGAGAGAGAGAGAGAGAGAGTGTGTGTTTGACAATTTATGTAAGCAATAAAGAGAAGGGGGAGGGATTATAATTTACAATGACACGAATTATAATTTTTGAGAAGGAAATCAATAAGAGCGTGATAAAAACGTGTGTTCAAGAAACATTATTTAACAGGATTAAGTTCTTTGGTTTAGGTGTTTTACTGTTCATGTAGCCTCAAAGAATTAGAATCAACTTGGCCTGTCTTAGGATTCAAGATTTGTTCATGTCGTAGAAGACATGACAAATGGTTTGCAGTCTACCAGTACTATTGGGCCAAGGACTATATATATATATAGCCTATATATTAGCATACTAGTATATATGATTATATATATGATGGTATATATATATATATATATATATGTATATATATATATATATATATATATATATATATATATATATATATATATATATATATATATATATATATATATATATTATATATTATATATATATATATATATATATATATATATATATATATATATATATATATATATATATATATATATATATATATATATATATATATATATGTATATATTCTTATGAAGCTGGTCTAGTGTAGAGTAAATACAGCAGTTTATTCACGTATTTTATTTATGTCTTCATATGTACATTGAAGAAGTTAGACAGCTCTTAAATGAGTTCCTCTCGTGTAGATATAAGATTTGTATGGGAATTACGTAAGACTCTAGTCATTAATTTCATTGTATTCATCGTCCAAGTCAGTATATGTAAATTTAAGTTTTTTTGAAGAATTAACTTTCTATTTTATTCCTTTTTGCTTTGAAGTTTGATTTAGAATGTTATGTGATTCGTGCGAGATATGAACAAGGGCTTTTGTTTTCTTTAATATTTTATGAGGTATTCCGTTATGTTTGTAAGAAAAACGCAATTCTTATATTGTGCCATGGGCTTTATAAGATTCCCGAAAATCCTAGCCTTAGATATTATTTTTTTTTCTTTTCATTTCGAGGGCAAAGGGTAGGTGAAGCTAGCTGACAGAGAGTCTTTTCGCTGTGCGTACTAGAGTTGCCTGAAACCCAGGATTCGTCTCTTGACATTATTATCTAGTTAATAACTCTGACGCCCTTAGGCCAACCCACCACGCTTCCAGATCTCGAACTTCGAACATTCTGGAAGTAGCTAAGTTTCAAATAAATGTGACCCCAGGGATGCATAAATCAGATAGAGAATCCCAGCATTAAATCATAGCCATTTTCACACCTACCTCTCACACACACGCATCTCAGTGTATTATCCTAAAAGTGTTCATTGCAATATCAAAGATTTGGTGTGACAGGTTTTTGTAAACATAGTGAGTATTTATGAAAATTCTCTTAGAGCGTTTGTAACTGGCCCTTTAGTAACATGAAAGGTATTTGTATCGTAATCTGGTTAACTATATTAATTGAGTGTTAAGACTAATTAAATAATGACTAAAATTTATTTTCAATTGAAACAAGCGATTGTATAATTTTCATAAGTATTATTTCATTTGTCTTAGTCTAAGGTTTATTTAGATTTACTATCTCAAAACAAGTGATTATATAATTTTCAGAGGGTAACCTTTTTTTCCAAATCTAAGTTTTGTTCAGACTTAATATTTCGTGTGATTTATTTGTTTTTATGTAAATTCTTTCAAAGTGTTGTAACCTATAAAAAAGATATTTATTTTTGAAAAGAGTATATTTTTCCGATCACCGATGTTTGAATTAGTAATCACTCCTACAACTGTTAAGGAATCGTAGTAAGAAGTGGTTTTAAATAGATCGTAATAATAATTACCCAGTGTTGTTTTGAGTGCACTTAAGGGACTTTTGGATATTCAGTGTTTTTTAATATTGCTATCTGCGAGTTATAAAACTGTCTTAGAGCTCAGGTGATAATATTCTCAAGTGTAACAGATTTACTGTGAAAACAAACAGGTGAGTTTGGAACTGGAAAGGTTGTATAGCTTACTAGTCATATTATATAAATATATATATATATATATATATATATATATATATATGTATGTATATATATATATATATATATATATATATATATGTGTGTGTGTGTGAATATATATATATATATATTTATATATATATATATATATATATATATATATATATATATATATAATATTATATGTTTGGTTCCCAGACACAGGACCATATTATGATATATATTTTGGTGCCCATACCTGGAAGCCATCGTATCGTATCATATATGCATATATATATATATTTATCTATATATGTATATATATACATATATATATGTATATATATATATATATATATATATATATATATATATATATTGATATTGATATATATACTATCAATATATATATATATATATATATATATATATATATATATATTTATCTATATATATATATATATGTATATATATATATATATCCACATATATGCATGCTATATATATATTGATAGTATATATATCAATATCTATATATATATATATATGTATATATATATATGTATATATATATATATATGTATATATGTATATATATATATATATATATATATATATATATATATATATATATGTATTTATATATATATAAATATATATATATATATATATACATATATAAATATATGAACACGATGTTGTTGATATTTATCCATATTGACTCATTAGGGGTAATTTGAATGAATTACTACCAATTGTGTCACGTGGTGGGCCGGGAAATCGGGTAAAACTCGCTGGTAAGAGACTGATGTCTTGCCAGGTAAATCCTCAGACAGCTGGGTAGCGTCAGGTTCCGATTTCTTTTATGGCCTCTCGTGGCATGGTTGGTTTTGACCTGGCCTTTCATTAGAAGGGGCTAGCGTTCGATCCCAAGTATGAGGTAGAAATTTATTTCTATTTGAACACGATATTGTGTTTATATTTATCCATATTGACTCATTAGGAGTAATTTGAATGAATTACTACCAATTGTGTCACGTGGGGGGCCGGGAAATCGGGTAAAACTCGCTGGTAAGAGACTTCTGTATGCATCTCCGAGCATATCCTATGCTGTTTGCATTATATACAGGATTTTAACTTATATTTTGTAGATAATTATCAGAATAAGTGATGGTTTCCAAGAAATCGAGTGGTAAAACTGGCAATGAGAAGAAAATATACATGATGACGATAAAGGTAAAGCATAAATTCTGTAAGAAACATGAGTGGTGCCCGTGTGATTGAGTTGGCCCACCATTACGAGAGGAGTACATCAACGGTTTTGTACAATCCTCAAACAGAAGGATGCAATCAAAAGCCAAAAATATTCCAAAGTCCTACCCATTATGTCAAAGTTACAGACTAATATATTTGTTGAGATGGAGAGGCTTACGTTGTTGTAGATTAAAAAATGCGTTGGCTACATGGCCAGATAGATGTTTCTAATTGTGTTGAAAACAGACAACCCCCTAAACTACCTACTGGTCGTGCTTAAGCTCGTTTTAATGACACTTGCCCGACTCATATCCACATCAGTTTGAAAAGTAGAGAAAAACAAAGCTCTTTGAATAAGTATCTTTTCAAAAGGCCTGCAGCAAGTGAAAGTGAGAGTGAGGCAAAAAGAGCCAAGAAAAGTAAACAAAAATAAAAAAGATAGATATTACTTTTTAAAAAGTAGATAAGAATAAAAGTTTTAAAACAGTCAGTTAAGTGAATTTTAAGTTTAAGTATTGCATTACATATGCATATGTAAAAGTAGAAGTACGGTACCATCCAATTCTCTCCTCCCCTTCCTCCCTTCCTCCTCCTCTGCCCACACTACCTTCAGACACTATATTCTGTCTTGAAGGTAAGAACTCGATACTAAAACCACATATTTTCATATCGCAGCACAGTAATCTTTTATATCCTTTTGTAAGTGTATGTAAATTACTATAACAATAAAAAATATGTTTTCCCATTGTTATATAACTGATTTGAGTTTTTTAAGATGGTAGGAAGAGATTAAATATTTTCTAGTTATTTTAAATGAGAAAAATTGACTTGAGATACGAGAAATTTGACAAACGAGCTCAGTCCTGGAATGAATCATGCTCGTATATCAAGGTATTGCTGTATACCGAAGTAAGTACCTAAAATGAACCATGGTTACCTAACATGTCAACAGTCACATTTCAAAATAACTAGGATCATCAAACTATATTTACTTAACACACATTATCTTTAACACCAAGATAACATGACTCCATGAAGATTATTACAGAAACAATATAAAAAAGCAGTGTAATAAAAAAAAGGTGCAACTAAGTATGCATATTTATGTAAAATCATTGATTTTTGTTCACTTAGCCTATTTAGGTTTCGTAGGATCAAGCTCGACACCGAGGCTCAGAAAAGTGGGAAGTAAAAGAGGTGGTCTGGAGTATATCTTTTCACAACATCAGCATGTAGACTAATGGACTCTTGTAGGTAAATATACTCTGCATTCTTAACAGCTGATTATTTATAGGGGATCAATCACACCTACTAGATTGCACAATTTGGTCTATTCTATCACTAATTATACCAAAAATTCTTATCGATAATAACCTTAATTTTCTGACTATTATAGGGAGTAATTTAGCTAAAATAACTTCTGAAATTTTGCCGCGAAGATAGGCTTTTGGTTTTCTTGAGATATGTTATCCTATTAATATTGGCTCCTGTTAAGGCACTGAATTGGTTACAACTTGGCTGCTAATATTACCTTAATTGTATTCATAATTGTCTAGAATTATATTCACTGTATTATTTGCTCTATTTTGCCACTAAAACTGGATGATGTTATACAGCATTATCTGCATAATATTTCTACACTAATATTTATATAAAATGTGAATGACATTAGTTACCAGATTTCCCACTAATGCTAGATTCAATTTCTCCACCAATCCACTATTGGCTAAAATTTGGCCGACAGTATTGATCACATTTTCTATATTGTTAACTTTAATACAACCAGCGCTGTTGGCTGAATGGTTTGACGTCAATATCAGCTTAACTTTTATCACTAATATCCCCCACTATGACAAAAATCCTGCTGAAATATTTCTTAAAAACAATCATAATATGAAAAATAATCAAAATATTTCTAAGGAAATCATTTCCACTGTCTTACAAATTAAGTAAAACATCACAATATCTTCTCTTTTTTAGTGAAAATTCAACAGAAAAAAATCGGCTCTGGAAATAAGAAGAAAAATTTTCGTGCAAAGAAGTCCTAAATATAACAGTCCATGAAAACAGTTTTCCCATGGAAAAAAAACCCTAACCAAAAGTTTTTTTGCTCGAGTGACTCAAAACGTCAACTATTTGGGCAGCTAACTAGAAAGGATAGAAAAGTACAGTATTAATAAGAATATAATGTTTAAGATAACAGTAATATAAAAAAATGTATCAATCCTAGTGAAGATATGTTTTGTCTGAAAGCTAGGACCAATGCCGTTTCAATGTCGCTAAGATCTTTCTTTACATTATACTTTCAGATATTAATTTTTTCACGGGTCAGTTGTAAGATGGACTCGCCTGAGGGTGGACTATGTCATTAAATGAGGTGAGGATCATTGAAAGACTATGGTTGCTTATATACGGAATACGTGAACATCTAATGGATATTGCTACATGAATTTTTAGAGATTTGGTAATTGATGAAATTACATCTTCCTACTATTATTCCCACTTACTATTCTTTTACATTTGTTGGAGAATTGGTAATATTACTCCATCCACTGACTGAGTGAATGTACTTGTGATAGCTATAATCCAAGTTATTACCACCAAAATTTCATAACTTCCACATTATCTAAATTTTTTAAGGTAGTTTGGTAAAATGTCTAAATAGGTACACTGAATGTAATAATCTGCTCCCTAATTTGGAGTTGGCTTCTGCAAAAGCCTTGGAAAATGTGATCACTTCTTTTAATTTCCGATGCCGTAAAGAAAACCCTTGATTGTGGTCAGAAAGTCCATACGATTGGCCTTGGTTTTCGTGCTGCCTTTGACAGAGTTAATCCTGAGGCCCTTGTTTTTAAAATTAAACAGATAGGAATAGGTGTCTTCTCTTAACATCGTTTTTTAATTCTTAAGTAATGGATTGCAGAGAGTAGTTGTTTATGGAAAGCATAGTGACTACAGGAATATAATAGCAGGTGTTCCACAGGGTAGTGTTTTCAGCCTATTTCTTTTCATATAATATATGTATAATATATGGTTTGGTTTATAAAAACAAGTTCGTTATATATGCAGAGAGTACTAGTCTTGTTGCATTAATTCTATATCCAGAATGTTGAGCATCGTTGCTGAATCCCTTAACACTGGTATCTCGGCATGTATCCTCTTAATCTTTTCAAAGTAAACTAACATCAAAATGATCAAATTATCTTCTCTTGTAAGATCAATATTGTCAATTTTATGTCAAAGAGAGGGAGTTACAAATAAATTTGGTGCCCAGAATAGGATAAAATAAAGGGATACCTCACACGTAACTAGAATAGAAAATTGTCTTTATAAATTAGAAATAACAGATATCACAAGTAGCAAGATGAAAAAGCATAAAAAAAAGATATGACACGGGTTTTAAGACAGAAAGTGCTCAATACAGAAGCGATTATGGGTATCTCCAACCTTAGTATCGGACAATCTGAGGGAACAGTCATGATGATGAAAATTATGTAGGGTTGGAAAGGTTATACCTATGACACCAGATTACATAAGAAACCATTTGTTTAGGGAGTTCATGTCCGCAAAGAGCCAACCTACCTTCACTCAAGATAAGGTCAGATAAATACTTCAGGAGATATGGTAATGAATCAGAGAATTCTAGATTGTAGAACTTACTTGCAAAGCAGATTGATCAAATAAGCTGAATCGTGATTCTTTTATTTCGATAATCTAGCTGAATTATGAAAGCCAGACATATAAGATGAGTCTGGGGAAATGAACATCTACAAACAAGTTCAAGACAGAAATGCTCATAGTAATATCAGTAAAATAACCAGGACTAGGTCATCTTAGGAGTTGTTACGGTCAGCTATATCTAAACGTAGATCATGCAAAATGAAATTCAATGCCTTATTTCCTTAATAATTGATTTAGCATGAAAATTAGTGACAGTGAAAGAAAACAATAGTCAGAAAACGAAAAAAACCTATATTTAAGACTAATATTATTTATAGCTGACAATATTTATAAAATACTTACAGTTTACCTAATGATAACACTTTACTCAAAATTACTAGTATTAATACAGACCTGAGATTTATGGATGGCAGCAGGAAACGACGAATTTCCAAAGGTCAGCGATAAATCGTCCAGAGCACAGTTTCAAATGTAAAAAATGATAATCAAGAACACAGCTTCTGATGATATGTAATCTTCCCTGGTTTCCTTCTTTTCTCTTAAAAACGTTAGCCTTGTAAATGAAATAGTAATGCTGGGTCACAGCAGGTGGCACAAAAAAGTCTCCAAAATAGTCTTTTACGTGTATCATTCTCTTTTATACCAGGACCCTTGTTCTTGAAAGTTCTTGATGGATTCTAGATCGTTCAGAGCGGATTATAATATGCAATAAGCAAAGCTGGAGATTTATATTAAACTACTTGAAATTACCAGAAGCTCTTGTTCTTAATAAAACTTCTTTTAGTTACAAATCATAAAATGTTTTAATCTTAGCATTATGAATAAAGGACGACAAACTTAGAAAAACGAATGACAGGAAAGTGATCTGGTGAAATCAGTTGTTCTTTTTTTCATTTCATGTTATGTTCACGCCTAAAGACAGAGCTGCCGGAAGTTTAACAGAGTTTGAGGGTTTCTTGTTTTCTTCAGGTTAAGGCAAAGGGAACAAACGACTGTGATTCGTTGCATTACACACTGAAAAGTATTGAATTCATAAGGTATAATGAGGTGGGAAAGGAGACAAAATTACAAATGTTTCGGTGTAAGCACATATTTGAAAAACATATATTCAGGTAACAAAAGTGTCTGTGCGCCAGATAAAAGCGAATTGCACAATGTATATGGGAGGGTTCAATGCACTGCTAATGAGCCTTTTGTAGTAGTGTACGAAGTGGCTAACGTTCAGAGGATATATATCCAAGATTCTTCAGCTAATGGAGGAAAGTAGCAATAGGTGTTGGTTTGTTTTTCATTTTAATTACCCTTGTTATGGGAAATTTTTAAGGTTTAAGAATATTCATATCTATACAGCGGATATGTTTAGTGAATATCATTCTTTAACATTACGGTATTTCGCACAAAAATAGCAGAAGCATTGTCATCCATCTTAATTGATTGCTGCAGACAATTGTTTAAAATTTCCCCTATCTATACAGCTTCAGAGTTTAATGACGATAATGTTACAGAATCCAATTTCGGGGTTGCTGAGTAATTTATAGTTGTGAATGAATTATAAATACCTTTATATTGGTTCGCTCTCTCTGATCTATTGATTTATGGACATTTAACTGAAGGACCATTTCTAAAAATCTTTATTTCATCAAATCACACAGATTTTTTTTTTTTTTTTATTATTATCATTACATTTATTGTCAGCCACTGGTCTCTGAAGCTAAAGGAACTAAAATTTACCCAGTACTTTTATGGCTGATAACCAACGAAAGGTACACCACTGATCTCTTAAAAAGTAAGTAAAGTAAGTATTCAGGGCATTGCTCGGATGGCCAAGTGCAAAAGAGAGCCTGCTGCTGTTACCCAAGTTTTTTGTACTATTTGAATAGGGAAGAAATAATGCTATTATCTTACCCTCGTTTGACCTTGTCTTAACCTTGATAGTCTGGTGTGAGTAAAATCTGGCCACAGTTGGATGCAAGAAACAAATAAGTGAGTAAGGAAGAAATAAAGGTAAACATTCTAGATATTTTTATTAAATGGGAATGTCCGGATACTAACCATATTTTTGCATACTGAATATCCAATCTAAAAATCATAGACGCTGAATGGCTTTCCCAGGGCCATTTTTTTGGCCAAGTGCCCCACTTCAAGATTGTTATTCAATCATTTGGCATAAAGGAGTAAGGAGAATTGAACCGATGACGTCTCGAAAGTAGAAGTCCCCATTTGACAAGAACAAATGATTTTCTGTAGTTCCTCCATTGGGTTCTTGAAGATCCTTGTAGAGGCCCCAAAACGGCGTTCCTGTGATTATTATTGTTATTATATTATCATCATCATCTTGGTGAAAAGTTATTTGTTTATTCCCCTTACGTATCGATCGTAAAAACGTTCAAGTTAAATGTTCAGTTGCACAACTTTTCTTTGTGTTTCATGATTTGTATAAATTCAAACTATTTCAAAATATGGAAATGAACCATAATGCTCAGGGTCTAGGTGAATTTGTCTGAAATAGAATTTATCTAAAACAATTTGTCTAAAATACGATTGATCTAAAAAATTGTATAAGACAGTTTGTCTAACACAATTTGTGTAGAGTACGATTTATTTATAAGCAAATTGTCTCCATTAAAATTTGGCTAGATACATTTGTATTTGTCTTATAAACTATATATAAACATGATACCTCCATAGTTTCTTCCCAATATGATATTTACTCAGAAAACTTGCTAAGAGTGGAAAGGAATAGTTGCGTACTCTTTACTATACTACTGAGTATAAATAGTTGTTTACTACATGTCAACTGGTCAATGTTGAAGTCAGAAGTTTTGAACAACGAAAGATCCTTATTCGCTTTTGCAGGAAAACAAATCAGTAAGTATTTGATAATAAGGATTTACCGATTTGATGTAATTATTTTTTTTTCATACACAAATTCATCTTGTAGTAAGCAACTGGTTTTGTTCCAAAAAGTACCAAACAAATAATTATACACAGTAGCGTGGTAAATAGTACGTAACCATTCCTTTCCGCTATTAACAAATATTCTCAGTAAATATCATATTGGCAAGAAACTGTGGAGGCATCATGTTTATATATACTCTATAAGACAGATATAAATATAATTAGACAAACTGTATTTTATACAATTTCCTTGTAAATGAATTGTACTCCAGACAAATTGTTCAAGACAAATTGTGTCGGATAAATTGTATTTTAGACAAATTATTTTAGATAAACTCGCCAGATACCGTTGCTCATTCAAATTGATTTTTTGTTTTGTTTTTTATCATCCAAGAGGTTTATTAGATTTTATCTCTTGAAATCCTCTATATTTAGATTTAAGCCTAGAGAGTTTAGGGAATAAATGTTACTGTCATGTCAAAGAAAAAATTACTCCTCTCTACTGTATAGGAAACATTTTAATTAATGACTCATTTATACGGACAAATACTACTCAATTCGCTTTTGCTTTTTTATAATGAACATGTTACTCCTTTGCATGCTAAACATTTGAGAGGAAACTATGTAGCTTTCATTTTCCAATAAGGTCTTAGTCATAAATGAAGAAAACATTTGCACTAAAAATTTTAGTCATTTATATAACAAATTTTCAAAACGAAAATGTTATTCCAAAAACAATTGTACTAATTTCTGCACCAAGGATTTACAATTAAAATCTTTATTAGTCTATGCAGAAACATTTGCAATACAAATGCTAGTAGTCTTAGTTCTGACTAATATTTTCATTAAGACTTTCCCCGTTCAAGGATTATTTTACTGCAAAAAAGAAGTGATTTTACCCATAGGTACTGCTGATCCATCTGTCCATGTCCAATTACCTTCGTGTCCCTCGTCAGTGCCTCCAATCCAGTAATCGTGACCTGTCAGCCCTGCAATAGAATAGAAGGAAATGAAGGATTATTGAAGTCTCTTTCAAACCACAAGTAAGAGGAAACAGGGAAGATATCTGTAGGGACTTAAAAAGACCATTTGCTCCATAAATGTTTATATGAAGAAGCTAATCTTTCCAGGGTTCGGGAAGTGAATGCTACATACAAATTATGTGGTGTTTTTAGATTTGTTGAAGAATTTATTTTTCTTAAAATGTATATTGAGAGTAATATGGATTTTCTATTACGACATTGAGAATCATTTATTCTAAGAGTGCTTGAATGAAAGGGGTAACTGATTTTTCTGCCGTTCTAGAAGTAGATATGTTTATACATTAGGTGGCATTTCTTTCTCGTGATGAAAAAGCTTTTTTACTCTTGAACAGTAGATTTTTTTTTTTTTACAATAGGTTTCCATAAAACTTTGCAGCCGTGATGTGGAAAAATGCATGGGTGAGTATAAGGTTTCCTAAAAAAAAAAAAAATAAAATAAAATAAAAAAAAAATAAAAAAAAAAATTCCAAGACTCATCAATTATTAATTTAAATTATTTGTAGTGAAAAATGTATCTCTAGTATTGATGACTACGGCCATTGCCTGGGTATTTCAAACGATTTAGTCAATGTATTTTTCTGCAACTGGGTTTGTCAACTGTGTAACAGAAGCCAACTAGAACAGGTACTCTGTAAAGAACATACCTTCGCCTATATCATGTTTTATATTTCAAAATAGGCAATTAAATTGGGGATATTTCAGCACTGGTTTATGCAAATCGGATAAAAAATTGACCAAGATATAGCAATAATACGTTTTTGACCTTCATGTTACTTTGACCTTGACCTTTAATCCAGTCACTTCTAAAATTCAATCAAATTGTCCTTGAATCATGGCCAAATTTCAAGAGATTTGATCAAATAGTTTTTGAGTTATGCGAATTGCAAACCCGCAGGCAGAAATACAAACAAATAAATACACAAACATGGCAAGTAAAGGGATCATTATAGTCTATTGTATATCACAAGATAGGTAATTGAATTGCGCATATTTTGCCACTAGTTTCATTCAAATCAAGTAAAAATTGGCCACAATATTGCTAAAAGACAATTTTGACCTTTTCATGACCTTGGCCTTAACTTATGACCTAATCACTTCCAGAATCTAATTAAAATGTCTTTGAAACATGGCTAATTATCTCACCAAATTTCATGAGATTGGCTCGAATAATTTTTGAGTTATGCATATCACAAACAGCCAGTTAGACAAACATGTGCATATCAAAACATAACCTTCGCCGCAACGAAGTTGGAGAAGATAATTATGATATCTTATATAACTCACAACACTACAGTTACGAAAATAATAAAGTTTTGTCGTTGTCATAATGCTTATCACTCTAGCACTTTTCATGTTTTAAACTACTGCTAATTTCTCAGCAATCTTGGTAGGTGCCATAGAGAATTTACTTTGATGTTATAAAACTAGTAAATTTTTGATGAATGTAAATACAATTTGAATTTTCAAGAAATCTCCACAACTTTTTTATATAACGCAAATTAATAACATGCTCTCAGATAATAGTTATTTTTTAGTTTTCCTTAAGATGACTTCAAATAATCATAGGATAATGAGAAAAATCATTCGAAACAAGACTGGCTTTACACAAAACCATTTGTTCTTTTTTTGGCAAATCCTTGCAAAATCTTTAATCATGAAACTTCTACTTGATCTCAACAAACTTTGTTATGCACAGCATGTCACTTGAAATATTTCAAAATTACACTTGAACTTGCTTCTCAAAAGTTTGTATTAGCGACATATGGAATTTTCCCTTAACTTTTAAACATCCCGTAGATTTTGCTTCATGTTAAGCAGCAACTGAGCCCTTTATTCTGTTCTGTGTGACAATTTCTGTTGCTTTAATATCTGAATCCTTTTCTCTTCTGTATACATTGACGCTTTCGGTTCTTTCCCCGCGATTGCAAAATAAACTATCAAGTGCTGTCTCTATATGTCTTTAAGCCTCCAATGTCCTTTCCCATAATGCAATGAGGACATTTTTTCCAGCCTTTGATAGCATATCCTTCAAACAGATATATCAGTCACACTGAGAACGTGTCTGACAAGAGGGAACAAAAAAGGACATCTTTTACGTAGGTTTCTATACATCGCATTCACAGTCCCATCAAACTACGCTGACTTTTCCCTTTTTATATCATACCATCTACCTTAATTATCCATTAGTTGGTATGCCACTGAAGCTCAAATATATCGCAGTCTAATCTACTTCTGCATCAATAAGGTATTTTTATTAACAGTAGATTAACCTTTTTGTTCTGAATTAAGTCCTCATCTTCGCTAAGCCTTTGATATCCCAACATATTTGGTGCCACTTTTTTTTACCATACTTGGCTCTTTACGTTCGATTCTTAAATCCTGACACTGTAGTAAATTATGCGACATTTCCTTCTTGTTCCTCCCTTCACTTCCAACAAATTATTCTCTCATCTATTCCCTTCTAAAATCTTATTTATCCTAATTTGTTTACTAATTTTTACAGATATTTTTCTACGCTCTATATCGAAAATTTAAGCCAATTTGAGAACATTTGTTATAATTCTCTCTCTCTCTCTCTCTCTCTCTCTCTCTCTCTCTCTCTCTCTCTCTCTCTCTCTCTCTCTCTAAATTTTACATTCAGGCAAAAAATCTCCTTTTCGTTAATTTAAGAGAAATATGGTATGAATAATAATGAAAAGAATGGAGGAGGGAGATATGTGAAGATAGAGTAAATATCTAGATATAATTGCTTGACGTAGAAATCTTTTCACATCTTTTCAAACTTACATTCTTCTTCAAGGTGAAGAAAAATCGCCCTCAGAAACTCTATATCATTGACGATGGCAAGTTCTCCTTTGGGATCCAGGTACCCGCACCGCAAACCTGCTTCGTTCCATGGAAGTTTATATTGGTGTAGGAAAGATAGACATTTGCTACCGACTCTGACATAGTGAAATGGACAGGGAGAGTCAGAAGTTGATACATCTGTAACAAGAAATAAATAGATAAATTCTTCTATAAATTCAATAAATTTGGTAAGTCACAAAGTTTTCATCGTTTTCGCAAACAGACTTGATTTTTGGTTCTCCAAGTATCTCTGAAAAGTCATTTCCTGGTTTTTACGTAATCTCTTCATAGAGATTACTCTTGAAAGCACCGAATCTTCACCTTTCTCCAGGATCAAGTAGTGCTCCTCTTGGTGTTGTTCTCGTAAAACCAGTCTTTTTCAATTATCCCTATTCTATTAAACTCATTTGTTTATACAATTATCAATGACATATCCTTATACAATTCTTTTGTTTTACCTAATAATTTCTTCACTTTCATTCTAATACTCAGATTACGTTTACTACATCTGTCAGCTCTGGTCTTTTGGGTTTATCTGAATGTGATCCATGTGATTATGATATTCAATAACTGCAAGCCGCAATTTCTTTCAATGCATTCTAATATTCCTTTGAACCTTTCTAATCTATGAAAGTCTATTTTAATTAGATTATTGTAAAACTTTGCGAAGGGAATACAGTTTACATACAGAGGTTAACTTTATTCTAAATATTTTATTTTAGATGCTACAAGCACTATGCGTCATTCCAAATACGATTTTAGTTATTTTTACTGTTTTCTTCACTGTTTTCAAAAACTTTATATCATAACTCAGAAGTCTTCCTTGCAACACGGCAGAGGCAAAATTCCCACAAGTAACTCCATGCTCTTCTCTCTCTCTCTCTCTCTCTCTCTCTATCTCTCTCTCTCTCTCTCTCTCTCTCTCTCTCTCTCTCTCTTCCTTTCGGGTGTGTATTGCCCGTTATATTGTCCTTGTTTCCAGGAACTACTACTTCCTCCCTTTTATTTTTTTGGGCTGATAAGGGCATATTGCTGTCCATCCTCGGCTTCTCCATTCAAAATGCAATTTTATAATTCTCATTTAATTACTAACCTCTGTCTATATCGATGCAGAAATAAGTGAAAAATCTACACTAGAAAAACTTAAGCATGATTTGGAGGGACATCTATAGTTATAGTAGTAGTGGTGGTGGTAATAGTAGTAATAGTAGTAGTAAAGGTTCATGTCGTATTAATAGTGTACTTACTGAATAAATATAAAAAAAATGGAGAGAGAGAGAGAGAGAGAGAGAGAGAGAGAGAGAGAGAGAGAGAGAGAGAGAGAGAGAGAGAATTATTTCTTTATTGAGATTTTTTAAACTCATCTTCTATTCTATTTCTTATCATATATGGAGCTTAATTTACTGTGTATTGAGAATACTTTTCTTAGAATATCTTTTTCTATACAAAATCCTTATTTTTTTCACTAAAAAAGGGAACAGATTAAGATATGCAAGAGGCCTTTCCATACCCAAATAAATCAATTATTTTTATATTTTCTAATGTAATTTGTATTAAAAAGTTTTATGTATACATTTGGAAAATTTCAGAAAACCAAACTTACTTTTGTTAGATTTTTCGTAGTTATTTGCCTGTTCGCAAATGAACCAATAGGCTGAGTTGCAGTCGATGTCGTTAATATAAAACCTCTGACCGTTGCTCATGTGAGCACAGTTCTCTTTGGTTCCTCCGTTGGGTTCCTGGTAATCTGGAAAACCGGCCCAAAAGGGAGTTCCCATCGGGAAATTTTCTCCTTCTCTCGTGGTCCAGTGTCCGTCGTGCCCTACGTCAATTCCGTCGATCCAAAAGCTTTCTGTCAATTCTTCTAAATGATTAATGTTTTTAAATCGAGTTAGAAAACTGATATATTTTATTCCTCATGAAAATAAAACTTACTGTTTTCCATAAAAAAAAATGTTAGTCTTTCATTCCTAATAGGAAGATAGATAGATACTGCGTATTGTCCTAAAGAATTGGTTAGCCATCACTAATGAGAGAGGAATTGTGTTGTCTATCATTCATTATAAAAGGATTTTTTGTAATGGAAAAGGAAGAAGTTATTGTTTACGATCTCGAAAATAGAGCAGCCAATTCCAGGTGAAAGAATAAATGAGGAATTAATTATTGTTTACTTTTCAGAGGAGGAAGTCTTTCACTCTTAGTGAAGGTATAATGAAGTTCCTGTTACATACAAAGAAGAATTTCAATCTTGATGAGAGATAAAGAATGTAAATATCTTAAGATGCTTACCTAGGTGACTTCGTCACCTGTAGACTCTATTAGTATATTGACTCGAAGATTTAGTTCAGATTTCAAAATATTAGGAGAAAATTAGGACAAGACACAATTCAAACAATTTAGCCTAGATTAATTGGGACTCATATTGCTAAGAATCTTTTATACTAGAGAAAGTAATGACGTGTTTTACTTATGATGGTGTTTCAAAAACTGAATATAATTAGATCATCTACTAAGTATAATCAATAAAACCCATTTTTACTTAGCGTAACACTCAATTACAAGTTCTGCCTGGAAGAAATTACCTTTGCTGTGAATATAATCAACGATGTCCTTGAAGTGTTGAGCTGAATCTATGACTGCCAAAGTGGCCCCTCGTTCTGAGATGCAAACCTCGTGAGCTTCTGCGAAAGTCATCCGAAATTCGGTTTCGAACCTTAAGCATTTTTCGCCCACTTGTTCAAATTCTGGATCACATACAGCTAGGAAGAGAAGTTCTTTGGAATAGGATATCCCCTATACACACACACACACACACACACACACACACACACACACACACACACACACACACAATGTAGAGTTAAAAGGCAAAGCCTGGTGAATGGGAGCTTGGGATTTTGGTGAAAATGGTAAAATATGGAGATCTGACTGATTGCAATAATTACAGAGGCATCACACTTATGTCAGTTGTCATGGAATCTAGAGATACGAGAGAAAGATTGATGAAAAGCTGAAAAGAACAAGGAGTATTTAGAAAAGGTAGAAGTTGTGCTGAACAAATATTCATTTTAAGACATGTTGTACATCAATGTCTAGAACATAGAAATCCACTTTTGATGACATTTGTGGACTATGAAAATGTCTTTGATAGTGTGCAGCGGCCAATTTTGTGGAGATTCATGAGTTATTATGAAGTTCCTCTTAAATATGTAAATTTGATTAAATCTGAGCATAGTGAGGGCAACGTTAATGTTAGTGGAGTCTTATCAAATTTCTAGAAAACAGTTGAGGACTTCAAGGGAATTTGTTATCACCTATGTTGTTTACCCTCCTCATGGACTCTATAATACATAGAACAGTTGGGGATGGTGGAGAAGGACTGGACTGTATTGGTAATAGGAAATTAGATAAAGAATGCTGATAATGTTCTCCTTATTAGCAGAACACCGGTTTTGCAATGCTTGCTTACCAGAATGCATGAAATATAACACGAGGTTACGTTCAACATAAATAGAAGAAAGACAGAGATGATAAGAACGGAAGATACAATGGAAGATGAAATATCATTGGAAGAAGAAAGAAATAATGAGGTCGAAACATTTAAATGATTAGGAACTATGATCTCTTATACAGAATCTTTAGAGCTGGAATGAAAGATTAAGAAAAGGCAAATGAGACAATGGCAAAGTTAAGTAAAATTTGAAAATCAATAATTTGAAATTACATATGAAAATAGGGCTATGTTATTATTATTATTATTATTATTATTATTATTATTATTATTATTATTATTATTATTATTATTATTAGCTAGGCTACAGCGTTAGTTGGAAAAAAAAGGATGCTATAAGCCCGAGGGCTCCAACAGGGAAAAATAACCCAGTGAGGAAAATAACTAAAGAAGTAAATAAACGATATTAGAAGTAATGAATACTGAAAATAAATATTTTAAAAACATTACCAATGGCAAAACTTCTGTCAGCCTGTTCAACATAAAAACATTTGATGCAACTTTGAACTTTTGAAATTCTACTGATTCAACTATCCAATTAGGAAGATCATTCCACAACTTGGTCACAGCTGGAATAAAACATCTAAAATACTGTATCGGCCGGACTATTAGAATTAACTGCATGCCTAGCATTACGAACAGGATGGAACTGTCCGGGAAGATCTGAATGTAAAGAATGGTCAGAATTATAAAAAGAAATGTTATACAACATGCATAATGAACTTATTGAACGACGGTGCCAGAGATTTATATCTAGATCAGAAATAAGAAATTTAATAGACCGTAAGTTCCTATCCAACAAATTAGGATGAAAATCAGCAGCTGAAGACCAGACAGAACTACAGTATACTCGAAACAAGGCAGAATGAAAGAATTAAAACATTTCTTCAGAATAGATTGATCACCAAAAATCTTAAAAGACTTTCTCAATAGGCCAATTTTTTGCGCAATTGGAAAAGACAGACCTGATGTGTTTCTCAAAAGTACATTTGCTGTCGAGAATCACACCTAAAATTTTAAAAGTCATACAAAGTTAAAGAAACATTATCAATGATGAGATCAGGATGTTGAGAGGCCACCGTCCATAACCTACGTACAATCATACTTTGAGTTTTATTAGGATTCAACAATCAATCCCCATAATTTGCACTATGCACTAATCAAACCTAGCTCTCTATTAAGGGATTTAGCAACCCCAGATCTACATTCAGGGGATGGAATTGATGCAAAGAGAGTAGCCTCATCTGCACATTCAACACTTGTTTTCTAGGCCAAACCTCATGAGTCTATATTATGAAACGTAATGGGTCAAGGACACTACCCTGAGGAACACCAGATATCACATTCTTAAACTCTGTATGGTACCCAGCAACAACAATTCTTTGCAATCTATTACTTAAAAATTCTAAGTTTAGTAAGGTCGTTGTTACTGTATGGACATGATTTGGGGTATGACAATGAATCAATATCAAACAGATTCTGTATATTTGAGAATACAGCCCTCAGAAGAATATTAGGAGTGAGATAGCAGGAGAAATTAGAAATGAAACTATTAGAGAAATTACTCAAGGTCCATATGTGGATATATATATATATATATATATATATATAAATATATATATATATATATATATATATAGATATAGATATAGATAGATATATATATATATATATATATATATATGCATGTATGTATGTATGTATGTATGTATGTATGTATATGTTTATATATACATATATATATATATATATATATATATATATATATATATATATATATATATATATATATATATATATATATATATATATATATATATATATATACACATATATATTGCTTTCTGAGTGGGGATACTTTATTGTGGTAAAGACGTTCGTATATTGCCATGATCAGCGAAGCTGCACTAGTCAAGGCCACTCAAACTAGGTTGTTTTGCTGTGAGCACTCGGACTAAATTCTCCTACCATCAGCCCAAAGTGGTCAGAAAGGTTATGAAAATGGCCTAACCCTAGACATGACTAAGGACATGTCTGAGGCCTTTGTCCTTCAGTAGAAAAGAAAAGTCTGTATTTGTTTTTGTTATATATGGTGCATATATATAGATATATATATATATATATATATATATATATATATATATATATATATATATATATATATATATATATATATATATATATATATATGTATATGCATATATATATATATATATATATATATATATATATATATATATATATATATATATATATATATATATATAAGAAACGTTAGACAGCTATTAAAATGAATTTTCCTCGTATAGTTTCAAGTTTATAAAATTAATTACGTAAGACTTTCGTCATTAATTTCATTGTACTCCTTATTCAAGACAGTATATGTATATTTACGTTATTTATAAGAATCAACTTTTTTTATTTCATGTAATTTTGTTACGAAGTCTTATATAAACTCCTTGAGAGTGTTATGTGACCAAACAAGGAGCAAGGGCCTATGTAATGTTCTTTTATATTCTTATGAAGTATTGCGTCATTTTTGTGAGAGAATACGCAATATGCAATGTGCTTTGGAAAATTTGTGAAAAACCTAGTGATAGGACTTATCTTTTTTTTTATTTCGGGGACAAAGGGTGGGCGGAGATAGCTGACAGAGAGTCGCCTTACTGTGTGTAATAGTTGCCCAAGAAACCCAGGATTCATCTCCCTGTTGTGTGAGTAAGCGTTTGAGAGAGCAATGCTTGGTAAGTCTGAAGCCTTAGCCTAGCCCCCATGTTTTCAGAACTCTGTCTTTTGGAAAATTCTGGAATTAGCTAAGTTTCATATATATAGGCAACCCCAGGGTTGCATAGAGAATAGAGAATTTCAGTCTTAAGACACAGCCATCTCCACCTCTCTCTCACTCTCGCACACAGCTCAGTGTGTTATTTTAAAAGTGTTCGGTGAAATATTGAAGTTTTCGTGTGACAAGTTTTTGTAATCATAGTGAGTACTTATAAAAATTCTCTTAGAGTTTTTGTAAACAGCCCTGTAGGCTAGTGATATACTCTTGTATTGTGATATGGTTATCTATTTTCATTAAAGTTCAAACTTAAATATTGTATTCAGATTCAATTTCAAGTGAAACAAGTATTATATAATTTTCATTAGTATTTCTTTTGTCTTAGTCTAAGGTTTATTCAGATTTAATATTCAAAGTCTAGTGGTTATATATTTTCAGATTGTAAAATCTTTGTCCTTATGTAAGTTTTGTTTACACTATTTTGAGTGATTTATTTGTTTTATGTAAATTCTTTCAAAGTGTTGTAATATATATATAAAATATTTATTTTTTTAAAGAGTGTATTATTTCAATCATCAGTGTTTAATACATATTCGCTCGTATCCTGTTAATAAACCAAAGTTAGAGTTATTTGAAAATTCGTAGTAATAATTACCAAGTTTAGTTTTGAGTGCACTTAAGAGACCTTTGGATATTCAGTGTTTCATATATTGCTGTCCAGGAGTTATTGAACTGTCTTAGAGTTCGTTTCAAGTTTAACAGACTTAATGTAAAAGCAAACAGGTTAGTTTGGAATTCGAGAGGTTGTATAGCTTGCCAGTCATAATATATATCATATTATATATTTGGTTCACAGACACGAGCCATCATAGTATAACATATTTTTTTTGGCCAGACCCAGGAGGCATCATCATATAATATATTTATATATATACATATATATATATATATATATATATATATGTATATATATATATATATATATATATATATATATATATATATATATATATATATATATATATATATTTCCACATATATATATGTGTGTATGTATGTATACGTATATATATATATACATATATATATATATATATATATATATATACATACATATATATATATATATATATATATATATATATATATTATACAATTATGACTCCCGAGTCTAGGCATCAAAAATATATCATACTATTATGGCTCCAAGATCTGGGTACCAAAAAATATATTATATACTATGGTTCGATACTGAGAACCATACATATAATATACACTACGACTGGTAAGTTAATCAACCTCTCTAATTCCAGACTCAATTGTTTGCTTTTACATTAAATTTGTTACACTTTAGAATATTTATACACGAATTCTGAGACAGTTATATAACTCCCGGACTGCAATATATAAAACCCTGAATATCCAAAAGTCTCTTAAGTACAATCAAAACTAAACTGGGTAAATATTATTAAGAATATTAAAATAACTCTAACATTGGTTCATAATAGGATACAAGATAATACTATCTCAAATAATAGTGATTGGAATAATACATTCTTTACAAAAATAAATATATTCTATATAAATTACAACACTTTCAAAGAATTTACATAAAAACAAAATAAGTCACTCCAAATATTAAGTCTGAACACTCACATTAAGAGAAAAATGTTACGATCTGAAATTTATATAATGTCTTGACTTTTAAATGTTAAATCGGGATGTTCTTTAGACTAGAAAAAAAAGAAATAACACTTAAGAAAATTATACAATCACTTGTTTCACTTGAAATAAAATCTGAGTACAATATTTAAGTTTGACACTTAATGAAAAATTGATAACCAGATCACCATACAAATACCTAACCTTCCTACAGGGCTGTTTACAAAAACTTCAAGAGAATTTTTATAAGTACTCACTACACACGATACATGCAGGGGCATAAAATCACTTTGGAGGGGACACACTATAGGTACTTTCCAATTTTAAAATAATACCTTGAGCTGTGTGGGAGAGAGGGAGAGGGCAAGATGGCTGTCTTAGGGCTGCAATTCTCTATCTGTCTATCTAATCCTAGTGTCGCTTTTATACAGTATATGAAATTTAGCCACTTCCAGAAATTGCCCGGACTGGAGTCTGGAAGCATGGGTGTCCAGGCTAGGTGTCAGAGTTACCAAGTATTACTCTCTCGAATGCGTATTCATGCAACAGGGAGGCAAACTCTCTCAGTCAGGTAGCTCCGCAAAATGTCCAGAGCACATAAGCACATGGTACTGCGTATTTTCTCAAAAGCATGACACAATACATCATATAATATAAAAAAAATTACCTGAACCCTTGCTCATAACGTGTATGATCACATAACACTCTCATACATTATACGTAAGACTTCGTAACAAAAATATGTGAAATAAAATGTTAATTCTTAAAAATAACGTAAATGTACATATACTAACTTGAATAAAGAATACAATAAGATTAACGATGAAGGTCTTACATAATTTACGTTATAAGCTTGAATCTACACAAGGAGAACTCATCTTAAGAGCTGGCTAACCTCTTTTCAATGCACAAATAAAATATAAATATAAACTTGAATAAACGTCTGTATTTACTATACACTGCACCAACTTCTTAAGAATGATATATATATATATATATATATATATATATATATATATATATATATATATACTGTATATATATATGTATGTATATATATATATATATATATATATATATATATACATATATATATATACTGTATATATATGTATATATATGCATATATATACACATATATACAGTATATATATATATATATATATATATATATATGTGTGTGTGTGTGTGTGTGTGCATATATATGCATATATATACACATATATATGTACAGTATATATATATATATATATATATACATATATATATATATATATATATATATATATATATATATATATAGTATATACATATATATATATATATATATATATATATATATATATATATCATCATTATCATCAGTCATTACTAGACCACTGCAGACCAAAGGCCAGAGACGTGTCCTTTCGCTTACCTCTTTTCATAGTCTTTTTATACCAGTCCACACCAACAAACTTTCTTAGTTTGTCAATCCATCATCTTTTCTTTGTTCCCGTGTTTATTTTACAATCTCTAAGGACCCATTCTGTTATTCTTTATGTCCATATATTGTCTATCAATCTCCTTATATGTCCTATACATGTCCATTTCTTTTTCTTACATGTTAAAATATTGTCTACTTTAATTTGTTCGCATATCCATGTTGTTCCTTTTCTGTCTCCTAGTGATATTCCCATAATCATTCTTTCCTTAGCTCTCTGAGTTTTAACTAACTTATGTACTATTGCTTTAGTAAGGCTCCAAGTTTCTGATACATAACTCAAAATTGGTAGGTCCATCTCATTAAATACTTTTCTTTTTAGAGAGTGTGGCATTTTATGTTTCCTAAATATCCTTCTATCAATTTTAATCTTGTTTAATTTCGGTCTTGTGTCCTGGGGAAGTACATATTTTTTGTCCTAAATACGTACATTCATAAACAATCTGTAAAGGTTCATGCATAACTCCTGTTTGTTGGCTCTCTGCATCTTCATTGAATACATTTCTGCTTTCTTTATTCAAATATCCTATAATCTTTTGTAATTCCTCCCATGATTCACTAAACACAACTCCGTCATCAACAAATCTTGAGTTGTTAAAGTATCCTCCACTAATATCATTTCCTTCAATTTCCCAATCTAGATTCTTAAAACCGTCTTCTAGGCATGCAGTGAATAATTCATGAAAATTGGGCGTCCGACTGTCTAACTCCTTTCTCAATCAGAATTTTCTCCCTATCCCTATGTAGTATTAAGATTGCTGTACTTACTGTATAGATATCTTCAAGTGTTCTAACACAAGATACATCTATTCCCTGTCTTTGAAGGGCTTTCATTACTTCTGAAGTTTTGACAGAATCCAAAGCTTTCTCATAGTCTATAATTGCCATACTTAGTGGTTTGTCATCTCTGTTGATTTTTCCAGTAGCTATCTAATAAACATGGATATAGTCAGTTGTTGAATACCCACTTCTACAGCCTGCCTGCTCTCTTGGTTGATTGAAGTGTAGCTATCTCTCTAGTGGACCTAATATAATATTTGTAAATATTTTATATATTACGGAGAGTAAACTAATTGGGAGATAATTTTTCAGGTGTTTTGTGTCACCTTGTTGATAAATTAGTATAATGATAACATTTATCCAAGCTGCAGGTATAGAGCATTCTTGCAGATATTTGGTGTAAAGTTCAACCAGTTTTACTATTATGAAATCTCCTCCATCTATCATTAAATCAACTGTTAGGCCATCTTCCCCTGCTGCTTTGCCTTTTTTATGCCTTTTATGGATTTCTTTACTTCTCCTACTCTTACTTTTGGTATCAGCTCCGTTTTTTTAATAAGAAAATTCAATTTTCATCCTTTAAAGCAAAAATCTGTTGGCTTCCTGTTCCAAAACTTCATTTCATCTCATTTTCTTTAGTGTTTCCCTCAATTTTGGTCTGATTTTCTTTACGAATATCCTTGGCTTTTAGTTTGTTTATTGTTTTGGATAGTTCTGCTGATTCTATTTCATCTCTCTTGGGTTTTTCCGTCATTTCCAACCTTTGCTTTATTAGGTTTTTATGCCTTTTCAGTTAGTTTTCCTTCATATTTGTTCCTTTCATGTCCTCTGAAGAAAAATATATGGCATTATCTAACTCCATATAAGATTCCCCAATTCTTCTAATTTTTTATATTATGAAAATCTCCCACCACCACAAATCCGCGGTGGCCAAGAGTGGTGATAGAAATTAGCCAAAATCCAGACATGACTAACACAACCCCACTCTCGGCCCACAGCTCCTAGCGGCAGTAGAGCAACTGCCCAAGATGGTGGGCAGATACATCCCACAGCAGGGTGTGCTAAAAGTATCTGGACTAAAACAGGCCACTTTTGAGATCTGAAACTTGCAACATACAACGTCAGGGCTCTGTCTAGATCTTGCGTGTTACTAGAAGAGCTGAAAGAAATAGATTGGTATATAATAGGATTGAGTGATATATATATATATATATATATATATATATATATATATATATATATATATATTCTGCTTTATAGACTGTAGAAATTGAATCCACGGGATTCAGTTTAATTCATGAATTACAAGATAACACCAACCGTAACCAAAAACAACTTAAGGATGAGTCAATTTTTTTTCAGAAGTATCCTAGTACATAACTGGTTTATCTTTCATAATTTTATATGGTTTGCCTAAGGTTCACAAAGCTGATATATAATTACAGCTCATATTGACTGCATCTTATTCTATTAATTTGGGTATAGCTATGTTTTTGTTCCCCCTCTCAAGTAATCCAGCTACCTACGCATACACCTTAGAATTTCATCTCAGTTTGTATATCAGATTCTTTAACAAGTTCCCAATAACTTTATGGTTAGTTTTGATGTTAGTTTTTATTTGCAAATCAGAAACCATAGACAGAATCTGCTCTTTTCGGAAACTGCTTGAGCTTCCCGTAAGCGAAACTATACTATTTTTTTTAATAACAAAATATATAAACCAATTGAAGGTATGGCAATGAGTTTCCCCTTAAAGCAAACCTTTGCTAACATATTCATGTATCACTTTAAGAGGTTGTTCATGGATCAATACCACATAACTTTTAAATCCCTGTTTTGAAGACGTTATTTCAAGGATATCTTTACTTTTTTCGAGATAGACATCATATAACACTGCTTTTAGAATACATAAACTTATTTCACCCAAATGTGAAGTTTATGTTGGACTTAGAACATAAATTTCAGCTTTCCTATCAAGACCTTTCCATTTTCCGTTATAATGAATCAAGTAGTTCTGGCCTTTTTAGGGAAAAAAAAAAAAAAACATTTTTACCGTACTTAGGTTAGACATTTTTAGTCATTGACCGTTTTCATTTAAAGTTAACTATATTGAAAACATTGCTATTTTCTTTTTCTTTTCTTTTCTCTTTTTTTCTAGATCTTTAAACATCTTACAGGTACAGGTTCTACAAACCAATTAAATTTCTACAATCATATTTTGTCAGTAATTGTTATCTATGTAACTTTTTTGAAACACTAAAGCAGTTTTTGATTAAGTTTTCTTTATTCCAAAGACCACAGTACACATTATTCCAAAAGTCAAATATATATGTCTTTACCATTAACACATGTTTATAGAAATGTTAAATGTAAATTTCATGAAGCTCTTTCTGAGTTGTATCCCTCTGTTAACACAAATTTCACTTTCAAGGATCCACTGACAATAGGAAGCATGTTCAGATTTAAATACTCTGCCGGAATTGATGTGGCCTTCAATTGTGTATTAGTATATTCATCCCAGATGTAATTTGAGAACTTATATCGGTTGTTGTCTTCGACGCTTGAGGGTCAGCATTGAATCCCATAGAGGTGTCAGTCGTCGAACCAGATGTGCAATGGATAAAAACTATCATTTCTCCATCCTTATTCATGATTATGCATGCTAGGAACCTATTGATTATTCCCTCGAGTCCATTTTCATTTAACATTAAACTCTAAAAATCGCTCAACTACCTATGTTACTATGTATATTGCCTAGCGATCTTTACCGCTAATCTTCTAACTATATCGTAAATAGTTTGACGTTGAACCCTCCTCAACTTTTTATTTTTTAGTCAAGGGTTGTTTTACCTTACTTAATAAGTTGGTTGCTTGGGTTATAAGAATTCCTTTATTCTATTTCAGGATATTTCTTTGTTGTTTGTGAATGTTTTTATTCCATTTCCATTTGTCTCTATGTGTATTTGTTTTGATTACTGTTTCTTTATGTTTGGTCTTGGTTATATCATATTTGGTTTTATTTTAATGTAGTTTTTTTATGATTCTTGTAACATTAATTGAGTCTTACTGTACTATTGAACAGACTAGTGTTAGTAATTTTTTTAGTATTTATGTTTCACAGTGCTGGACGGCATATCTTAGCAGTCCATGTTTGCCAACGGTTATACTCGTATAAGCAGATGAACAACTGGGTGAAGTAACGAGAGCTTTGGGTGTGGAGGAAATGCCCCCATAAATCTCAATGAAGTCACTAGCAGCATGGTGATGAAATGGGTTTAAGGCGATTGACAAACTGTCTCTTCGGCTTTTTCTCCTGATGCCTGGCGGTTGATCTTACTAGAATTAATATGGACCAGCAGGAGTTACTTTCCTTAGTAAGATAGGCACTGCACATCACAAGGAACTGGCTATCCTTTGATGTATCTAGCCAATGAATCCTCTTTGGATTTCGTCAGTCATGGAAAGAGAAGATGTCAGAATGGCCGCCAGTCCTGGGTATAGCAGGGTGCTAAGAATTGAACATAGGTAATTGGAATGTTAAAACCATGAATCAGATTGGGAAGTTACAACAAGTGGAGAGTGAATTTATGAAATATATCTTGGTCCTAACTGAAACACGTTATTTGGGGATTTGTAAGGAAACTTTAGACCAGTGCAAAATATGTATCTACTCAGGAAGATCAGATGGAGCTGGAAGAGAAGGGGTAGAATTGATGATGACACCAAGAGCAGAAAAGGCATTAACCGAGTGGAGAGCTGTGGGTAGTAGATTGTTACCAGCAAAGTTCAAATCAAAGCAGTGCAATATGAACATTATAGTTTGCTATGCCCGATATATGATTCCCCCGAAGAAAGAAAAGATGAATGTCATGAAGAACTGCAGAGGGTAATAGTTGAGATCCCTGAGAGAGAGATGAAAATTGTGATTGGCGACTTCAATGCTAAAGTTGGAATAAATAATCAAGGGATAGAGAATGTGGTGGGTGTCGAGGGTCTTTGCGAAGTTGCAAATGAAAATAGAGCACGTTTCATAAGTTTCTACTCATCAAACAATCTTGTCATTAGAAGTACTCTTTTTCAACACAAAACATCCACAAGTATACATGGACTTCACCATGTGTCATTTACAAAAATTAGATAGATCATATTGTCCTTAATAATGAGAGTAGGAGGACTCAGAGAAATGTAAGAACCTATGGAGGGGCCGATATTGATAGTGATCACCAGCTCCTCATTGCCACACTGAAATTAAAACTGAAAGCACCCAACAGAAAGATGGATAAAATACCAAAGTTTGATACAACTAAGCTTTTGGAAGAAGAGCACAGAGAAACATTAGCAATTGAATGTAAAAATATATTTGTATTCTTAGAAACTGCAAGAGATGAAGAACAGACAACTAATGAAGAATGGTGTGATATTAAAAACTTATATAAGTCAGTTAGTAGTGAAGTCTTGGGACACGCAGTTACAAGGAGAAAGCCTTGGATACCAAATGATACTTGGGATACTATAAAAGGAGACAAAAAAAGAGATTGATTATTGAAAGTTTTCGAGGAAGTAATGAAAATTAAAAGCCAGAGTATGCTAAGTATTCCAGTATTGACAGTTAGGTCAAAAGAAAAGCCATGAATGGCTGGAGAGAATATTTAGAACAGTAAAGCAGATGAGGCTGACAAAGCTATGAATTCAGGATGTGGCTATGCTGTAAGAATTGTTCATTAAATTAATGAAAATTCTACTGGGGCAAAGAAGAAGAAGCATATTTCCATCAAAAAGAGAGATGGTTCTGTGATAGCAACAGAAGATGAAGAAAGACAACATTAGATGGAACACTAGTGAGGTTATGAATAGGAGATATGAAGGGAATAATCTTATTGATATACCTGAAGCTGATGAAGAACTTGATGGGCCCATGAATGAATTCAGTGTGTTTAAAGTCGAAGCTATCCTAAAAAAACTAAAGGGATGGAAAGCCACTGGATACGATGGAATAACTGCCGAGATGATACTGGCTGAACATGGAGTAACTGTCAGACTACTTGCAAGATTATTTTGTAGAATGGGGCATGAAGAGGCAAAACCTGATGATGGGAGTTAGTAGCGTTGGTGAAAATAGCATAAAAAGACCTTATTAATGGCAATAATTACAGAGTTATAACACTTACGTCAGTTGTTATGAAAATATATATTATGCTCATTCTAAAGAGATTGGAGAGAAAGATTGATAAAAAGCTGAGAGATGAACAAGCAGGATTTAGAAAAGGTATAAATTGCACTGACCAAATTTTCATTTTGAGACATGCTGTACAGCAATGTGTTGAATATAGAAATCCACTTTAGATGGCATTTGTGGACAATGAAAAAGCCTTTGATAGTGTGCACCGGCCAAGTTTGTGAAGAGTCCTGCGTTATTATAGAATTCATCTTAAACTTGTAAATTTGATTAAGTCTGTTCATGAGCATAGCAAGTGCAAAGTTAAAATTAGTGGAGTGTTATCAATTGAATTTCTATTGAACAGCGGAGTACTCCAAGGGAATGGTCTGTCACCTATGTTGTTTACCCTCCTCGTGGATTTTGTAATGCATAGAGGAGTCAGAGATGGTGGAGAAGGATAACACTGGATTGGTGAAAGGAATTTAGCAGACCTAGAGTATGCTGATGATGTTATCCTTGTTAGTAAAACCCCACAGGATTTACAATGCTTGTTTACCAGAATGCATGAAATATCACACAAGGTTGGGCTGAAGATAAATAGAAGAAAGACAGAGATGATGAGAACGGAGTTGCAATGGAAGATGAAATATCACTGGAATGAGAAAGGATTAATGATGTAGAATCATTTAAGTATTTAAGAACTATGATCTCCAATACAGGGTCTTTAGAATAAGATTTTAGTAAAAGATTGAAAAAAGCAATTAAAACAATGGCTTGGTTAAGTAAAATTTGGAAATTAAACCACCTGAAATTACATATAAAAATCAGACTATATATCAGCTTAGTGAGAGCGGTGTTACTCTATGGACATGAGTCATGGTATGACAATGAAACAATCTCTAATATATTGAGTAGATTTGAGAACAAAGCCCTCAGAAGGATATTGGGAGTTAAATTGCAGGACAGGATTAGAAATTAAACTAGAACAAAGCCTTCAGAAGGGTATTGGGAGTTAAATGGCAGGACAGAACTAGAAATTAAACTATGAGAGATTACTTGAGTGCAATATTATTATTATTATTATTATTATTATTATTATTATTATTATTATTATTATTATTTGCTAAGCTACAACCCTAGTTGAAAAAGCAGGATGCTTTAAGCCCAGGGGCTTCAACAGGGAAAATAGCTCAGCGAGGAAAGGAAATGAAGAAAAATAAAATATTTTAAGAGCTACAACATTATAATAAATATCTCCTATATAAACAATAAAAAATTTAACAAAACAAGAGGAAGATAATTAAGATAGAATAGAGTGTCCGAGTGGACCCTCAAGCAAGAGAACTCTAACCCAAGACAGTGGAAGACCATGGTACAGAGGTTATGGTACTACCCAAGATTAGAGAACAATGGTTTGATTTTGGAGTGTCCTCCTAGAAGAACTGCTTACCATAGCTAAAGAGTCTCCTCTACCCTTACAAAGAGGAAAGTGGCTACTGAACAATTATAGTGCAGTAAGAAGAATTGTTTGGTAATCTCAGTTTTGTCAGGTATATGAGGCAGAGGAAAATATGTAAAGAATAGACCAGACTATTCGCTGTGTGTGTGTAGGCAAAAGGAAAATGAACCGTAACCAGAGAGAAGGATCCAATGTACTACTCTCTGGCCATAACTCTCTAGCAGTAGTATCTCAACGGGTGGCTGGGGCCCAGGCCAACCTACCACCTACAGATCATAATGAGGGTTAAATGGAGATGGTTTGGGCATGCTCTTCGCACTCCCCAAGAGAGATTAGTTCATCAAATGTTCAGCTGAGTTCCACAAGACACTAGAGGAGTTGGAAGACTCAGGCTTACATGACTGAGGACTATGAAGCGTGAAGTAGGAGATAATGAATGGAGAAGTACTGAATTAAAAGCTCAAGAGAGAGACGACTGGCGAAGCCTAACCGAGGCCCTATGCGTCAATAGGTGAAGGAGGAGACGATGATGATGTGTTTCAGCCCACGACAGAGACGTTTTAACAAAGGTAGCCATATATTTCGGATAATTTGTTCTAAAAATGTATATTCGTACTCCCTCTGTACCATATGCAATGTAAGAATCTTTATCATTGTATCAGTCCTCTGGTAGACATCGTCTTGAATAGGAAAAGGATAGAACCTTCAGGATTCAAATAGTATTGACTTTTTTCTTGCATCTGAGCATCACGTCAACTTGTATATATAAAGTAAGGCAAGTTAAAACTCATTTCATTTGTCATATTGCATATGACATCAAGTATATGGTAATTGTTTACAACACCACGTTTTCCATATACTCCAAAATAATGCAATCCTGCAGTTATCATCTTCTTGCACAGTAATTAGTTAGTTATTTAAATTCTGGGAAAGTAATAATTAGCAAGATCAGTTGAGGAGGGGGGGGGAGAGGTTATAAAAAGAAAATAGCTCGGTTTTCTCACTAAACGACTTGGAAATGACATGTCAACATAATCAACCAAACAGAATTCGTGATGCCAGCGTACATAAACAGAAGTTCGTGATGCCAGCGTACATTTGATATACTGTATATTCAAAATATACTTAATTAAATATGGATTAATTACTCAAAAGCGTCCATAAAATATACAATTTACAAATAGTGACACTTTTAAGTGATCACTCAATTTTTGATTAAGTATATTTTGAATATACAGTATATCAAATGTACGCTGGTAGCACGAACTTCTGTTTATGTAGGCTGACATCACGAATTCTGTTTGGTTGACTATGTTAACATGTCACTTCTAAGTCGTTTAGTGAGGAAACCGGGCTATTTTCTTTTTATAACTCCTTCCCCCTCCTCAACTTAGCTTGCTAATTATTGCTTTCCCAGAATTTAAATCACCACCTAATTACTGTGCAAGAAGATGAGAATTGCAATATATTGGAGTAAATGGAAAGCGTGGTATTCCATTGAGTCTTACACATACATACACATACACCAATAGGAAAATCAAATATATTTGAAGATTAACATCATTATTGATATGAAGATTGTTATTGTCACTTTTATTGTCATTATCATTGTCATCATCAATAATGTAATGATTTTCATTATTATGACTATTATTAATGAATTGGATAAAATATCCAGATACGTAAACGACAGGGAAAGAAGACAGTTTTGCTTGAGGAAACCTGAGGAATACAATGGCTGCAACATAAGACCAAAATAGTTGCCCCATCTGCAACAAGTAAAGCGAGAATAATTGGTGTATATTCAGGTATTTAGTAAACTATAAGTAGGCCCTGCTTTATTTTTCCATGAAATTGGTGATTTCCCGTAGAACCTGTCAGAAAAAAAAATCTCACTACAAAATAACCAACTGTTGAATGAATTAGAAATTCCTTTATTGATGGTAAAATATCTTCTTATGATGTTGGTTAGAGTAAATGTTCATCAATGTGGAAGCAGGGTATACAATACATTTTCTATCCCACAATCTCTAGGTTATAAACAAACTACCTTTGGTGAATGTAATGGGAAAGTAAAACCTCTCCTTACCCAAAGCAACTCATGGCAACAGCAGAAAAAGGGTGAATTTCTCCATCTTGGATGTGCCAATCTTTCATACAATTCTGAAACAGAAAACATTTCAAATTACCTGTATGTTACTCCAATAGCACACATCCCTCCCCTCTCATCTCTCTCTCTCTCTCTCTCTCTCTCTCTCTCTCTCTCTCTCTCTCTCTCTCTTGTGATGATATGAATGTGTTATGATATCAATGGATAGAAAATGTATATGTATATGAACACACACACACAAACACACACACATACACACACACACACACACACACACACACATCATATATATATATATATATATATATATATATATATATATATATATATATATATATGTATATATACATATTATTATAAATTACGGCTGACCAATTACATAACCTCCCAAGTTCCAAACATACCTGTTTATTTTTACATAACTCTGTTACACTTGAAAACTAGTCCCCGAGCTCTGAGGAAATTATATAAATCCCAGACAGCAATATATAAAAACACTGAATATCCAAAGGTCTCTTACCTACACTCACAACAAAACTGGGTAATAAATTATCAAGTACTATTCAAAACAACCTCTTACTTTGGGTCTTAGTCAGGGATACAAGCAAGATCTATAAGAAATATTGGTGATCAAAATAATGCACACTTTTACAAAAATAATCATAGTCTATGGAAAAAAAAATACAACATTAATACAAAAAAATGATCAACAAAATGAATCCCTCGAAATATTAATTAAATATGAACAAAACCTTAGACTAAGACAAGGAAAAGATACTTATGAAAATCATACACTCACTGGAAATTATTTTATAAAAATATTTAATTTTGATAATTAATAACCTTTAACACTCTGATGATTAAACTCTTATTGACATTTACATAAAAGTAACTGATACACTTACGTGTTTTAGCTCATACACTTCACAATTTTAACCTAAATTTCACAGGGCCAGTTGCAAGAATTTTTATAATACCAGCACGTAAAAGAACAGAGTATATTTGAAATCACATTGAAAGTTTCATTAATGTTTGAACACACTACAAACGATATATGTTGGGTAAAAAACTTATTCACTTTGGAGAGGGTACACACTCGAGGCACTTGAGGAGAGAGGATGTTGGCTCATTCCCAGGGACAGCTGGATCTATTATGCTGATTACAATTTTCTAGGGGCACATATATATGGACTTACTTATTCTAGATAATTCTAAATAGATTCTTCTAGTGGCATTAGGGAAAGGCTTATCGGCGTACAGTTACCAACGAGACAAGTAGAACAGGGGATCAAACATTGCTTGCAAAGTAAACCCCCTTCAGCTAGTTCCGCCCTCCTACCTCCTCAAAAAAATTAAAAATAAATTAAAAAAGTAACTCTGAGGTTTTCAAGAACATTTTGAACTTGAGGGAATATAAACATGATGTAATACATTGTAAACATGACGTAAGCCACCGTTTCAAAACCTCATATGGTTCGTACAGCATACTTAGGCAGTTTACATAAGACTTTGTAACAAAATATGTGATATAAAAAATTAATTCTTAAAAAAAAAACCTAAAATTACATCCACTGACTTGAATGAAAAATACAACGAAATAAGAGAGTCTTATGTAATCTACATACAATTACTTAAACCTTCAGGAGAGGAAATCAATTTATGAAGTAGCTATACACCTCTTAAATACACAAATGAAATACATAAATAAAATATTTACTCTACACTGGACATATATATATATGTATGTATGTGTCTGTGTGTGTTTATATATTGTTTTAGGTCAGAATTACCCTTAAGCATGACACCAAAGATAGAAGATGCTATAACAAAATTCAGTCTAATTTATTGATAAAACTACAATAATTATTTACAAATACGCTGTATGAAAATTTTGCTTCGAGGCCACCTCGTATTTTTTAATATTTGTATTTTGGAGCACTTGTATGTGAAGGTATTAATATATATATATATATATATATATATATATATATATATATATATATATATATATATATATATATATATACATATATACATTATATATATATATGGCCGCAGGGGCATAAAAACAATTATAATAGCGCCAACGTTATCCCTGCGTGTCATAAGAGGCGACTAAAAGGGACGGGACGAGGGGGCTGGGAACCCCCTCTCCTGTATAAAAATCCTACGAGGCATCAACAAACAGATGGAGCTGAGGGGAGAGTGACTGCTCCCCGCACTCTAGTTTTGGGGTGTCTGA
>NC_090759.1:43571575-43621575 GCF_036898095.1 Palaemon carinicauda
ATGTACATTCGTGTTAACCAGTTTAGATCTTTTGCACATGAAACTCTTCCCACTTTCTTTCGACCAATAGAACTACCCAGCTCATAAGGTGAGTTCCTTTCATGTAGGCATAAGATTGGTATGTAAATTACGTAAGACTTTCATTATTGATTTCATTGTATTCTTCATTCAAGTCAGTATATGTAAATTTACGTTATTTTTAAGATTTAACTTTTTATTCCGCCTATTTTGTTACGAAGTCTTACGTAATCTCAATTAAGTATGCCGTAAGAACCCTACAAGGTATGAATGAGGGGTTATGTAATTTTTTTTTTATGTTTTCATGAGGTATTGCGTAATGTTTATGAGAGAATACGCAATTCATATATTTGCCACGTGTTTTGGAAGGTTCTCGAAAACCCCAGCGTTAGATTTCATTTTTTTCTTAATGTTTGAGAACAGGGGTGGGCGGAGCTGTGGAGAGAGGCTTGCTGGTAAGCAAGGTTTGATTCTCCTGTTCGATACGTGATAGTTGGTAACTCTGGCATCCCTGAGCCAGCCCCCAAACTTCTAGACTCCTGACATAGAAGGATCTAGAATAAATAAGTCAATATATATCTGCCCCTGGGGATGCATAGGGCAGAAGAGAAATAGCCTGTCCTGTGAAAAAGCTAAAGTTCATCCTCTCTCTTTCAAGTGCCTTGAGTGTGTCTTCTCCAAAGTGTACTAGTTTAAATACAACATATCATGTGTAGTAGGTTGAACGTTACGGAAGACTTTAAAGTTGATTCCAATCTATTGTGTCATTATACATCCTCGTGCTATATAATTTTTTCTATTTGGTCCTGTGCAAGTAAGATATGTGCAGTGTACTTATTTTTGCTTTACTTCGAGTGAGCTGAAACTTGTAAGTTTATCAATTACTTTATGTAACTTCTTTAAGAGTTTGATACTTAGTGTTAAAGGTTATCTATTTCCATTAGTTATCAAGACTAAATATTGGTGTAAAATTTATTTTCCATTGAAACAAGTCATTATATAATTTTCTGAGTGTAAAAATTTTTTTGGTCTTAATCTAAGTTTTGCTCAAACTTAATATTTCGAGTGATTTATTTTTTTACGTAAATTCTTTCAAAGTGTTGTAATTTTTATAGAAAATATTTATTTTCGTAAAGAGTATTATTTCGATCACTAGTGTTTGTTACAGTACTCCTTCGTATCCCTGTTAAAGAATCAAAGTAAGAGGTTGTTTTGAATAGTTGTTAATAATAATTACCCAGTTTTATATAATTTTATATAATTTTCTCAGAGTATGGGTAATATTCAAATATAACAGTTATATGTAAAAACAAAAGGGTGAGTGTGGAACTCGAGAGGTTATGTAGCTTGCCAGCTGTATATATATATATATATATATATATATATATATATATATATATATATATATATGCATATATATATATATATACATGTACATATATATATATATATATATATATATATATATATATATATATATATATATATATATATATATATATATATATATTTATATGTATATATATATATATATATATATATATATACATATACATATATATATATATATATATATATATATATATATATATATATATATATGTATGCATATATATATATATATATATATATATATACATATATATATATATATGTATATCCTATTTTCACCAATTTGAATTCGTTAACCGTCCTGTTTTAGTTATATCTCTTTTTTTTTTTTTTTTTTTTTTTTTGGTCATGATTACTGTATTACATTCAGTTTTCATACATCAAATTCCTGCTTTGGATACACTTACTGGCCAAGTTTACTTGGCAAACGCCGTACTTATTACACTAATCTTTCCTTAAACCAGTTACACCCTTACATACAGAAACTTGACAAATGGGGTTTATGTTTCCGCAACCCCCTTTGTTATGTTATCTTATCCGCTGCCCACTTCAAGTAGTTCCCTTTGGTCTCTTTTAATCCCTTCGTTCCTGTGATGTTGCTTCCTTGTACCAAAGGAGACCTTTTTGCATTACTTTTATCCATCACCTCCTATATAACAACAATTGCCAGAAGACCCTAGGGATCCCCAATTAACGTTATCCCAATCATAAGGTAAGCCATTATTTTGTTAGTTGATTTTAGGGTCTGAGACTCGGGAAGAAATAAAACACCATTAGTTTTTAAAAATATCCGAAAGTAATAATCGGACAAGCGAGGTTCGTCTCCAAGATCGACTTTCTAAGAGGCTAATACCAAATTCATTTGGACGACAACGCAAAATCGTTATCAGCTTTTATGATCACGTTTGGACTATATCAATACACCGTCATGACGTTCAGTCTAATGAACGCACTCGCTACTTTTCAATGACTGATGGAAAACCTTCTAGGATAGACCAAAGGAGTAGGCTTATAGCTCAACGATATTGTGATATATTCATCGACCTGGGAAGAACATCTCCGAATCCTGAAGAAGGTATTTCAAAAGCTTCGAGAAGCACACTGAAGAATAAGCTGGAGAAGAGCATATTTGGAAAGGCAACAGTTCGGTACTTGGGATTTGAAGTCGGAAGAGGACAAATCGCCACGGTAACCACTAACATCGAAGGAATAAGGAAAGCCTCACCCCCATCAACGAGAGAAAAGTAATTGCAACGATTTTTATGGATGGCCAGATTCTACCGACGTTTTTGCCCGAAGTTTTCGGCTGTAATCTTACCCTTCATGGATTTGATTAGCTTCAAGAAAAAAATTTGTATGGAACAATAAGTGCGAGGAATCCTTCAACAGGATAAAGGCCATATTAATTTCAAAACTAATACTGCGAGCACCTGATTTAAAAAAAAATAAAAAATCCTTATCCATGTAGATGCTTCTGATAATGGGATTGAAGCTGTCTTATTGCAAGAAGACAAGAAAGGAATTGTTCACCCTGTTTGTTTTATGTCGTCGAAGCTGAAGAAACATCAACGAGCCTACTCGACAGTTGAAAAGGAACTGCTAGCACTAGTCACATTGATAAGCAAGTTTAAAGATTATGTGAATAGGCCACAGAATGAAGAAATAACAGTTTACTCGTATCACAATCCTTTAATCATAACTTTTGTTAATAAGATGAAGAATAATAATCAAATCTTAACTAGATGGTCATTATGATTGCAACCATATTGTATTAATGTAAAGCATATATCAGGTAAAGATAACGTCGTGGTTGCCGATTATTTATCTCGGGCTGAATTGGTGGATTCAGGCCCGGAATAAATAATCTTTTACGGGAGCTATCTTATGAAGCTGGTCTTGTATAAAAGTAAGTATTTTATTCATATATTTTATTTGTGCATTCAAGAGGTGTATAAGGTGGGTCTCACTCATGAACGTTTAGGTAATGTATGTAAATTACATAAGACTTTTATCATTCATTTAATTGTATTTTCATTCAATTCAGTATATGTAAATTTACATTATTCTTAAGAATTAACTTTTTATTCCAGGTATTTTGTTACGAAGTCTTATGAAACCTCGTTTAGGTATGCTGTATGACACACACGAGGTATAAGAGTGGAGGATTACGTAATTTTTATGTTTCCATGTGGTTAGAAAGTGCATGAAAATTCTTGAATTAGATTTACTCTTTTTTTATTGTCACACGAGGGTTGGTGGGCAGAGTTAGCCGAGAGAGGATTGCCTTGCAAGCAAGATTAGTACCCCCTTTTTCAAATCACTACTCTGGTAACCTAACGCCGCTAGAACCTAGCCCGCCTCGCCACGGAAATGATCTATTAGAAAATTCTAGAATAACCAAGTCAATATATATAGGCACTAGGAATGCATAAACAGCAGAAGAGTTCCAGCCTATTCCTTTTTAAGAACCAGCGTCTGTCAGCCCTCTCACCTCTTAGATGCGAATAGTGTTTCACTGTTAAACGTGATTAGTGAATTGTATCTAACATATATTGTGTATAGTGGGCTCAAACGTTAATGAAACTATTGAATGTTAATTCAAGTGTAGTGTGTAAATATACCTATAGTTTCACATGAATTTTTTCAACTGGCCCTGTGAGATTTAGGTTAAACAGTTAAGTGTATTTATTTTGCTTAACTGTTCGGTAACCTGGTGTGAGCCAGAATACGTAATTATAGCAGTTATACATATGTAAATTGCAGTATTATATGTTCATTAGTGTTAAAGTGAAAACTCTTTTCATTAATTATCAAAATTGAATATTCTTATAAAATCAATTTCCATTGAAACAAGTGATTGTATAATTTTCAAAGAGTAACATTTTCTTGTCTTATTCTAAGATATTGTTTAGATTTAATGTTTTGAGTAATTATTATTTTAATGTTAATTCTACTGTATTAGTGTTGACTTTTTATAGTATATATTTATTTTTGTAAAGAGTGTATTAATTCGATCGGAAATATTTTCGATCGGTGCTTTGCTCAAAATCCCTGACTAAGAACCGAAGCAAGATGTTGGTTTAGAATAGTTCACTTATATAATCACCCAGTTTTGTTTTGAGAGTAACGTAAAAGACCTTTGGATATTCAGTGTTTATATATATTGCCGTCTGGGAGTTGCCTATTATTCTCAGAGCTCGGGTATTTTTCAAGTATAACAGATTTATGTAAAAATAAACATGTGAGTTTGGAGCTCGGGAGTTTATGTAATTAACCAGAATATATATATATATATATATATATATATATATATATATATATATATATATATATATATATATATATATATGTATATATATATATATATATATATATATATATATATATATAAATTAGTATATCCTATAACAAAATATATATTTATAGTGAATACAACAGTACCTGTACTACTGCATAATTCTACTACTGTGTAAAACAACGACGAAGCTTTCTAGTGCTCAAGATGCTATTGCTCTGCTGAATTTTGCAATATGCATGATCCAACCTGACATAATCCTCGCTAGATCTATCAGGGAGAAGGAAGCCACACTGCACTGGAGACTTCCTACGTTTAGAGAGGCTACAGTGAAAAAAAAGGGGTTGGAATTTCGTTCCACCTTAGTTTTCTTTTTCATTAACCCTTTCCTTTTCAAAGTGCTTCTGCAATACCAAGAACTATTATTGGAAACAAATATTACGATAAAGAATGTCATTTTCGACCCCTAATATGTTGTTAAGATGCTTGACACGATTCACAAAGAAAAAATAAACATAAAGCCATTTCCTCATAATATTGTAGTGGGCCTAATTTTGCTTCCAGTATGGGATGGAAGTAGTTTTACTGTGAAGAAGCTAGGCTATAATCACATGGGGAGTAATGGTAATGAATGGAGTATGCAGATGCAGAAAATATGAGCAAAAACACAAATTCATGTTCAATAAATGCAAAATCATGTATGAATAACCATGAATGACATATGTAAACTGTAAACAAAAGGTGTGATAAATTTGACAATTCTATCGAGCGCAAATTCATTTTCCACCTGCTACGTTTGTCTCATTTCTCAATTTATTCTCTATTAGGTTCTTCATCTTGAAAAGTAACTGCAGTTCTATTAAAACATGGATTAATCATTCTACAATAACACGTCTTATAAGCTTTAAATATTAGATATATTAATTCTCTTACTTAAATAGTTTTATTTACATTAATATTTTATTGTATTAATTTTATTATACTTTATTCAGTATTGAGAGAGAGAGAGAGAGAGAGAGAGAGAGAGAGAGAGAGAGAGAGAGAGAGAGAGAGAGAGAGAGAGAGAGAGAGAGAACATCAGGCTGAACCGCCAGTAGAAAGGGTTTGCCTACTGGCTGTGGGATACAAGAAGGTGCCCGGTATTAAGGTTGTCGCTACTCTTGCTTTATAGGTACTCTAAATATACCGATTGCCAGAACATAGGAGCAATTATGTTTTTGTACCAACCGTGTGTCAAACGATCGTACATAGTAACAACATTTTTTTTTTTTTTATTTATTATGCTTTGTATCTTCCCTCTCCCCCCGCACTGATAGGGACCTAAATAAACATGTCTGTTTTTCTTACCGTTAACTGTTAACAGCACCGGTTGTCATTTGAACATGAAATTGCCTGTTATGTTTGTATGTCTTTTTTGCCTGGAGTCTATGTATATATAAACGGATGTTTTGTAATAAAGTTACTCAGTTGCTTTCATCCTGTCTTCTTAGTCACAGCCTCTCTCGGCCCGTCACATTGGTGACCCCGGAAGTCAACTCGCTCCTCTCACCTTCCACCCCCCCCCCCCCCCCCCCGCCATTGGTACTATGGCGGACGCCATGGAAGTTGGTGCCGCCCCATTGAATCTTTCGTCGTTCGCCAGCGGAGAGGCGTTTGCTTGGTTTCAGCGTGCAGAAGTCCAATTCCGCATCAAGGGCGTGACTTCATCAACCAGATTATGTTCTCGCGGTGATACCCGAGGACACCTTCCCGGAAATATCCGACTGGCTTTGTGAACAAGGAGACGCCCCAATAGCATATGACGCCCTCAAAACATACCTTCTGCAGCAGTACTAGCCGTCACCAGCCGCCCGTATAGCAAAGCTTTTGGGGGACCAAAGGGCTTTGCTCGCCCTCAGGGAAATGACCAGTATCGCTTGCCTGCAACCTGCCGCAGACGGCTCTCCTCGTGAGGTGAACGTACTTCGTGCCCTATGGATACTCCGTTTACCGGAACCTGTACACGCTGCCATATCCGATGACAATAGTTTGCCCATAAAGGACTTGATGACCAAAGCCGACGCCCTTATGGACAGCCACCTCGCAACCTTCAAGACCTCCTGACAAAGAGGACGCCTATACAACATAAACCAAAGCTGACGTGAATGCCGTAAGATATACACGCCTACCCCGTGACGTGCCGGAGCGGCGACAAAGCCACCCATTACCCACCACTCGCTCGAGCCCCAACCAACGACTTTTACAGCCACTTACTGCCGCACATAGGCCGCAGTTTTGCTACTACCACTACAGATTCGGGCAGGTGCGAAGAAATGTGCCAAGGATTATCAGTGGCCAAAAAACCTGTAAGTAGGCCATCGCTCGTGGCGGTGGCCTCCCATGTTTCTAATCTTTTCTTTTTACATAATGCAGTAATGGGCGCGCGATTTTTGGTAGACACGGGTGCTTGTAGTTCTCTTTTGCCAAGGGAACTCTTCAGGACACGACTTAGTCTGTCTACGTCTGCCGGCCTCCACCTGGTAGCTGCCAACAGATCTGCGATACCCACCTACAGTTACGAGAACCTTACATTATCGTTTGTAAACAGTAAATTTAATTGGAAGTTTCTCGTTACTGACGTCACATTGCCAATCCTCGGTGCGGATTTCCTCTTTCATTTCCACCTTTTGGTCGATGTCACCCACCAACATTTGGTCAACGCAGACTCGTACTTGTCGACACCTCTTCAACCCGCCCCCTCTAACCTCGCTCTCCACATCAGAACCTCGCCAAACGTCCACGGCTCCAGCCAAGCACGGTATTTATCACCATATTAAGACGACAGGACCCCCAGTCTTCGCAAAATTCAGACGTCTGGCACCGGAACGATTGGCAGCCGCCAAACAGACGTTCGCCAAAATGGAGGAATTGGGCCTTTGCCAAAAGGCCTGCAGCCCATGGTCATCACCCTTACATATCGTTCTGAAGAAAGACGGCTCCCTCCTTCCGTGCGGGGATTACAGGCGCCTGAACATGCAAACAGAACCGGATCACTACCCCCTCCCAAACATCGCCAACGTGACCTCGTACCTGCACAAAGCGAAGGTTTTCTCCACGCTCGATCTCCTGAAGAAGTATTATCAGGTGCCTATGAACCCAGAAGATATCCCCAAGACTGCCATCACCATTCCGTTTGGTACATACACCTTCAATTACTCCTGTTTTGGCCTTCGTAGTGCTGGGGCCACTTTTCAACGTCTCATGGATGGCATCTTAGGCGACCTCCCCATCTTTGTATGTTATGTGGACGACATACTTGTGTTTTCTTCCTCAAAAGAGGAACACCTCTGTCACCTGCGCATCGTGCTCGATAACCTGCAGCAAAACGGTACCTTTGGCGCAAACGAAGTGTCATTCTTAGGGCACAGCCTCACTCCTGAACGAGTCCATCCCCTCCCTGAGAAGGTAGCAGCCGTTCAGAACTTCCCCACGCCCTCAACCGCCAAAGCTCTGCAGGAATTCTTGGGCATGATCAACTATTTTCACCATTTTTTGCCAGCCATTGCCGCCACTCTTGCTCCCCTCTACGCCTCCCTCAAGGGCAAGCCAAAAGACCTGAAGTGGGGTCCCCTTCAAGAAGCAGCCTTCTGCAATGCAAAGAAGGCCCTATCAACTGCTGCAACTCTCACTTTTCCCCATCCCACTTGCCCCTCTCCTTCTCTGCACCGATGCCAGTGATGTCACTATTGGTGCAGTACTCGAACAGGTGGTCAACGGCTCGCCCCGTCCATTGGCCTTCTTCAGCAGAAAACTGTCCTAGGCAGAATCGGGTTATTCTACCTTCTATCGCGAATTGCTGGCGGTGCACTTGGCTGTCAGTCACTTTCACCATTTCTTAGAGGGTACGCCCTTCGTCATTCGCACAGACCACATGCCTCTGGTGCACGCCTTCACTCGACAGTCTGATGCCTGGTCCGCCTGTCAACGCCGACATCTCTCCGCCGTGTCTGAATACAATTGCACCCTTCAACCAGTTCCTTGGAAAATGAATCCCGTTGCCGATGCCCTGTCAAGAAACACGTTGGCTGCCGTTCAACGGGGATTGGATTAAAACGCCTTGGCTGAAGCCCAACGACAGGATCCAGAGTATCAAGCATGTAGGACATCCTGCACATCCCTCCATTGGGAAGACATCCCCCTCGACAACTCCAACACCACCCTCCTCTGTGACGTCAGTACTGGGAGACCGTGACCTTGGATTCCTGCTCCCATGCGCCGACAGGTGTTTGATTTCATTCACGGCCTTTTACATCCCTCGCGCCGTTCTACTGCACAACTGCTGAAGAAAAAGTTCATTTGGCACGGCATTTCTAAGGATCTAAGGATTGGGTCCGCGCCTGTACTTCCTGCCTAACTTCCAAAGTACATCGACACACAGATTCAGGAGTGGTCACCTTTCTTTGACCTCAGCGCCGTTTTGCATACATTCACGTCGACGTTTTAGGCCGCCTACCCTCATCACAAGGACATCGTTACCTGTTTACCGTCATCGACCGCTCCACTCGTTGGCCTGAAGCCATTCCCATGGAAACTGCAACGTCCGCCTCATGTACATCTGCCTTCCTCTCAGGATGGATTGCAAGATTTGGTATCCCTGAGCATATTACTTCTGACAGGGGCATCACCCTACATCAGACAACTGCCTACAACCCCGCTGCCAATGGAATGGTTGAACGTTTTAATCGCACCCTCAAAGCAGCTTTGATGTCCCGCTGCAAGGATTCCAACTGGTTTACTCAGCTTCCCTGGGTCCACTTGGGACTAAGGACCACTCCTAAAGATGCCCTGGATGTCTAGGCAGCTGAAATGGTGTATGGCGACCCGTTGGTCGTCCCTGCCGAATTTTTTCCTTCTGCAACCTCCTCCGACGATCTCCAGCGCATACGTCACGTCGTGGGAAAGTTAACTCCATGCCGCCAGACTTACAACCCCCCAGCGAAGCACCACCTACCGACAGACTTGCACTCTGCAACGCACGTCTTCCTACGCAACGATACTAGCAAGCCACCCCTAACGCCCCCTTACACGGGCCCTTTCCTTGGGATCCGACGCAGTCCGAAAGCATTCCTACCAAATATTCGTGGCAAAGAAGACTGTGTCTCCATTGATCGTCTAAAACCTGCTTATCTCCAGTTGGATGACCTGCCTACAGTTTGCCTCTCTATATCAAGGCGCCCTATTTAACATGTAGAGTATGTCATTTTTAGTGGGGTGGGGAACCATGTACCAACCTTGTGTTACACGATCGTACATAGTAACGACCTTTCTTTTATTTGTATATATTATGCTTTGTATCTTCGCTCTTCCCTCTCACTGATAGGGACTTGAATAAACATGTCTGTTTTTCTCATCGTTAACTGTTAAAAGCACCGGTTCTCGGTTGAACATGGAATTGCCTGTCATGTTTTTATGTCCTTTTTGCCTGGAGTTTATGTATATATAAACGGATGTTCTGTAATAAAGTTACTCAATTGCTTTCATCCTGCCTTCTTAGTCACAGCCTCTCTCGGCTCGTCACATTTTCTTATTTGCGAGTGAAGCTAGCCAAGCGGATAAAAAACCATGAGAATTCTTTAAAAAATATCCCAGAAAATGATAACCAATGGGGCGAGCGTGAACAGCTCAGCATGTACCGCTTGTCAGTACATAGGAGCAGTGATTTTTTTTTCTTCTTTTGCGAGTGAAGCGAGTTATGGTGGAGCAAAAAACATTGGAAGTTTTATAAAAACTTCCCTAGGTAAGCAACCGTGAGTAAAGTGAATCCCATAATACTTTCATTGCAGAAAAAATAATATTTCTGAAGTTAATAGTGTCTATTCCATGAATTTTAAGTTTATTCCAGTTGTAAATAAACATGAATTTCCTGTTGTTCCCAGACCGAACCCCTAGTTCCTCCTGAGATCGATGGGTAGAACTGGAGTTTAACAGTAGTTCGGTTTATTTGCTGTTGAAATAAAGGTCAAATTTAGTGAAAACACATTATTTACTACAGGAAAACTTGTTTAAAACGTTGACCCCTCCATATCTATAATTTTACCCAATTAACAACCTCTGCTTGAAATTTTGATTTCTCTGATTATTGCATTGTTGGCCAGGAGAAACTGTATATTCCATGTTTAGATTAGCTTCTTTTAATGAAAGAAGTTAATTTTATTACTAAAATGTCATTCATATGTTTGCTCAAGCATATTTGGTCATTTGTGCAACCCTTTTCAGATCTGGGTACCTACTTATTTATTTTCTCTTATAGAGTTTAGGAGATATTTATGTTAGTTTTCCCTATACTGTAGCACTACAATTTTCTCTGATTATCTCAAGGGGAAATCAATTTTTTTTCTTTTCTCGATGAAATCACAAATAATCATTTGCTGCACGTTTCTCCTACGTTATATTCATCATATGTCTCTGCTCATGTATGTATATTATTATATGATATGGTTCCCGGGTCTGAGCACCCAAAATATATTATACGATTATGTTAATGGTTCCCGGGTCTGGGCACCAAAATATATATTATATCAGGGTTAAAAGAATACTATGACTTGTGACTGGGAACCAAACATATATTATATCAGGATTAAAAGAATACCGGGTTAGCCCGCTTCTGACCAAAATAAGAACAATCTTGCGCATGTCGCAGAGTGGCTGCATTGGTTAGGGTTCAGATTAAAAAATGTCATCAGTCTGTATTTGACTCTACTCGGGAGAGTAACAAGAACTCAAGCTCTCTGAACCACGTGGTCTTCATCCACCTGGTTAATCTCTGGCTAAATCCTCGTTAATTCTCTGGGTCCTGAGGAGTCATGGCTACTTGTTCCGTGTATGGCTGCAGATCAAGTCAAAGAAGAAAGTAAGACCAAAATGAGCAGAAAAATCTCCTGCGAGAGAAGTCAAAAGCGAAAATATAGAAAAATAGTGAAATAGTGAATTTCCAAATAAAAGCTTGAAAACAATTTTAAATGTTTTCTTTTTTGTGTATTTTTATTAAAAATTATAAGTTTTAAACAGAATTCTCTCATCTCCTTAACCAAAAAAAGAGAAACAAATGAATGAAAACAAAGAGAAATAACTGGAATAGGTAATTAAAGAAAAACAAATGCGAGGTTCTATCATCTTTACCTTGTGAGAGACACCTTGCACAAATTAATAATGCAGGAGAGGATTTAAACAGACATATGGACTTTCTAATCTTCAAATAATAAAGTACCAGATGATTAAGGGAAAAGTTATCTTCCACGGTCACGAAAGAAAGAAAAGTGTGCTATGGGGGAAACATCTACTATAGTGACCCTAAAACTTGTTTTCCTCGTTCTCTTCTACAGTCACTTGTCAATGACGTCATGAAGTTGCGCAGTAACTCAGAATCGGTCTAACCCGGTAATCTTTTAACCCTGTATTGTATATACTACGATTGGCAAGTTAATCAACCTCTCGAATTACAAATTACCTTGTTTGCTCTTACATTAAAACTGTTACACTTTAAAACATTAATACCTGAATTCTAGGTCCGTTAAATAACTCCCAGACAGCAATATATAAAACACTGAATATCCAAAGGTCTCCTTAAGCACACTCAAAACCAATCTGGGTAATTACTTTTAAGTATTATTAGCACTTATTTTACTCACTGCGGTTCTTAATAGGAATCAAGCAGAATCTGGTCTCAAATAATGATGATTAGAAAAATACACTCTTTACCAAAATAAATATATTCTATATAAATTACAACACTTTGAAAAGAATTTACATAACAAAAATGTCACTAAAAAAGACAAATAAATTCTGAATAAAACTTAGAATAAAATAGAAATCTTATGATCTGAAATTTTATAATAACTTGATTTGAACTGTTATATCTGAATAAACCTTAACCGAAGTAAAAAAAAATAATGCAATGAAAATAATACAAATGCTTGAAATGATTCTGAAATAATACAATGTTTAAACTTGCCCATTAATAAATAATAGTTAACCAGATCACTTTACAAACCTATCCTCCCTAAAGGGCCGTTTATAAAAAAAAAGTTATACAATGCCAACACTCACTCTAATACAATGAATTCAAAATCACCTTTTAGTCTTGCATTTTTTTTTTCCTTTTTGTTTTGACACACGATTTGCTTTGGGGCATAAAGTCACATAACAGAGGACACACTAAAACGCATTAAACACTTACGACAAATACACTGGATTACTTGCAGGAGAGAGAGAGAGAGAGAGGGGAAGGAGGCTATTTCAGGCTGCAGTTCTAACTCGATCTACTGTAACCTAACCTTGGTCCCCTTTTACATGAAACCTAACTGCTATTTCCAGAACCTTCCAGGATCGAGTTCTGGTAGCGTGGGTGGCTGCGCCTAAGGGCATCATAGTTTCCAACTAGATCAAAATGCCAAGATGCGAATCAAGGGGGTTTCAGGCAAATCTCAGATACACACCAACGCACCCACGAGACGACTTCCCAGCTAGCTCCGCCTACCTATTGTCCCCAAAATAAAAAAAAAGATAACATCCTCTCGCCGGGCATCGTGAAATTTCAAAAGCACATGTCACCGAACATTCTCTCTCTAACATGACACAATACTTCATAGAATATAAAAGAACATTACCTAAGCCCCATTCATATCTCGCACGAATCCTACAACACTTTACAATAGACAACATAAGACTTTGTGGCAAACATACATGAAATAAAAAATTAATTCTTAAAAATTGCGTGAAATATACACATTTTAACTGGAGTAAAGAATATAATGATATTCACGACAAACGCCTTACGTAATTTACATAAAATACTTATATATATATATATATATATATATATATATATATATATATATATATATATATATATATATATATATATTATGATTATGCTGAAAAAAATGCATAAAGTGCCAGAGATAATAATCAAATATTATAAAGCATAAAATTTTCCCACAATACACATATCTACATGAAAGGGGCTCATTTTACGAGCTGGGGATCATCTCTTCAATTCACATGTGAAAACAATATATAGAATATAAATAAAATTAGGAATTAATCATTGTATTTACTCTACACTAGACCAGCTTCGTAAGAATATATATATATATATATATATATATATATATATATATATATATATATATATATATATATATACTGTATATATATATATATATATATATATATATATATGTGTGTGTGTGTGTGTGTATATATATATATATATATATATATATATATATATATAAATATATATACATATATATATACACACATATCTGTTATGGTTATGCTGAAAAAGGCATAAAGTGCCAGAGATTTTGAATGATTAAATATTGTAAAGCATAAAATTTGCCCACAATACTCATAGGTGAAAATTTATTATCCTAGCAATGTCTTACTCATGTGCGCATTTGGTAGATGTAGTGTATATATCGCTGGATTTAAGGGAAGGGGTCATTACTACTTATCTTGGAAATACGACGATTTTGTCCTTATGTTCCCCAGTGTTGAGGGAAATTCTCACCAAAAAATCCATACTTATGCATACTATTATTATTATTATTATTATTATTATTATTATTATTATTATTATTATTATTATTACTTGCTAAGCTACAACCCTAGTTGGAAAAGCAGGATGCTATAAGCCCAGGGGCTCCAACAGGGAAAATAGCTCAGTGAGGAAAGGGAACAAGGAAAAATAAAATATTTTAAGAAGAGCAACAATATTAAAATAAATATCACTTTATAAACTATAAAAACTTAAACAAAACAAGAGGAAGAGAAATAAGATATAAAATAGAACAGTGTGCCCGAGTGTACCCTCAAGCAAGAGAACTCTAACCCAAGACAGTGGAAGACCATGATACAGAGGCTATGGCACTACCCAAGATTAGAGAACAATGGTTTGATTTTGGAGTGTCCTTCTCCTAGAAGAGCTGCTTTCCATAGCTAAAGAGTCTCTTCTACCCTTACAAAGAGGAAAGTGGCCACTGAACAGTTACAGTGTAGTAAGAAGAATTGTTTGGTAATATCAGTGTTGTCAGGTGTATGAGGTCAGAGGAGAATATGTACAGAATAGGCCAGACTATTCGGTGTGTGAGTGTATAGGCAAAGGGAAAATGAACCGTAACCAGAGAAAAGGATCCAATATAGTACTATCTGGCCAGTCAAAAGACCCCATAACTCTTTAGTGGTAGTATCTCAACGGGTGGCTGGCGCCCTGGCCAACCTACTATTTTCTACATAAACATCCTATGAGGCTCGTATTTCTTTTTTAGGTCATTTAAATATTTATAATTTTAATGTTATAGTTATGCTGAAAAATGCATCAACTACCAGATGATGATATATGATGCTTGCAACATCTTATTCGTGTGGAGGCATTTGGTACATGTAGCCTATAAATTTCTGTATTTGAGAAAAAGTCCTCAGCCCTGCTTACGAAATAACCTTAAAATGTGGTGATTATGTTATTATGATCTCCAGTAGTTGGGAAAATAACTGCTAAAGTATATTTAGCCAATCTCTAAAAATGAAAAAAAAATTAAGTCCAATATCTCATAAAAAAAGAATAGATTTTCCGAGAATTTTTTCTGCTAGTTAGGGGGTTTATGTGCATTTGTCTTTTGTTCAGCTAAAATTTTAAATTTTCAATTCTTTGTGATGAGAGCCATCAAAAATGTTTGGGTAACGCTTTCAGAACTGTTACAATTGTTTTTCTGCAGAGCCCTTAATATGATTATGGCGTAGGCCTTTTTGGCCAAAATAGCAAAAGAAAAATTATATGGAATAACGCTCTAGTAGACAGCCTTAGAGTTAAAAGATGCATTTGAATAACATTTTCATATCTAATTCATATGTTTTCAGCCTAGTTCGTTGTCTTAAACTTTGTTTTTCAGAACAAAAATGCATAATTTTCTAGATTTTTTCAACAATGTTTCGGTTTCAAGGGCACTCAAAATCTGATGGCCTTCCATTTAACCAATATTGCAAATAAATTTACCAAAATTGGTGAAAAGTCTCCGCAACTATTCCTCTTACAAAATATTACTTAAAATGTGCACTGACATGCGAAAAATAACTCTGAAAAAAATAAACAATATCTATCTATCATTCACTTAGAGACATAGATTAATAAATACTGGGACGCATTTTCATTTGTTGATAAAATTAATCATGCCAGCCAGCACAAGCCTCAACCAACCTCACGAGATTTGGCAAAGGCTGCTTCACCATTGTGTGATGTCATTGAGAAGCAACTTAATTTGGCCACCCGGTCTGTTAACAATCCGTTAACCACGTGAAAATGCATTCGGGCGACGAACACAACGTATATTTGAGCATTTTTTTTTTCTATAGATTTGGCTGATGTGAACAAATAAGATGTAGCCGATAACGAGGACCAGTCATCAGCAATTCTAGAGCAATATCAGTTCGAACGATATGAAGAAAGTAACCAGGAAAACAACAACGAATTTGGAATTTTTCCTTTAGGGAATTAGAGATAAAGATTAAAAAAAAAAATCCTCATAAAGAAAAACTAAACAGTGTCTGCCTTGAGAGGAGGTAGCTAAAAATAGAACGCGCTAGGTATTTCTGGTCAGAGCTCTTAGATTTGGTAAAGAATATTACAGAGTAAATTCACCTAAACAATATCACTAATAAATAGAATGTCACGTAGTAAATTTGTCTATACAAAATCTACATATATGATATAAGCACGTGAAATATTGTGGGCTATAAAGTATTGTTCAAGTTTAGGTATTTAAACTAAACTGTTTGTAATTTACTATTCAGGAATAATAAAATATTATCAAAATAGAATAAGCTGAAAATAACCAGACAAAATTGATGAAAGGAAGGAAAATAAATTGAAGAGATATTATATCAAATTCTAAAGTAGTGACATGGTGTTAATTTAAGAGCATGCAAGGAATGATAGAGAGAGAGAGAGAGAGAGAGAGAGAGAGAGAGAGAGAGAGAGAGAGAGAGAGAGAGAGAGAGAGAGAGAGAGAGAGAGAGTTTTAGTCATTTTGTTCTTATTTTCTTCACATGAATGTCTATCATTTTTCTTCCGGCGTCATCCTCTCCTCTCATTAAGGCTTCATTTGAAATAATCATGATATAAGATGAGGATTCTAACCAGAGGCAATTATATTCACTCCATATCAATCCTTAGAGTTAGTGTATAAAATGTGTTTAACATATCTGTCGACAATATATCCAGGGTCCTTAAAAACAATGTCTTTGTAAATTCGTTTTCCCGTAAAAATTCACTTCTTAATTAGTAATTATCTGTAGAACTTTTAATATCTTTTCTAAAGAAGATAATTAAGTATAAAAATTCCCTATGTATATTGAACATGAACTTGAAAGCACTTTATGACTGGTTAATGGAACACCATGGACCTTTGATTCTGAAGGCTTTAGATATGCGTGCGAAAGAACAAAAAACCAGGAATGCATATTTCGAGAACATGTAATGGGAATTCTTATTCCAAGCTTGGATTCGTAATACTACTTGCACAAAGGTAACGCTAAATCTAAATCAACATGTTGATGGTAAATCTCAAGCTTTCTGTGCTAGTACGGACATGGATTTTAGTAAGATCTCTGTCATCGTCATTGTTATTATGAATGTCAGTGAACTAGGATGATAGGTTTGAGAGTACTTTTATGTCTCTATGAGGTCAGAGAGAGTGGGAAGGAGGGGAGATCAAACAATACTGTATATTTGAAATTGAGCATGAAAATAAAAAATATATATATCTAATTTCACCATCGCAAAAATAATTTTAAAAGTTTCCAACAAGTAACATATTTAACTGATTGCTGAATTTCGTAACCTGGCATTAGAAATGCAATGTAGATAGGTGTAATTATGATTTTTATAATCAATATACGGATAATTTCGTTGTTATAATTATTTAATAATATTATTATTATTATTATTATTATTATTATTATTATTATTATCATTATTATTATTTCATGGTTTTTGTTAACATAATGAGGCCAAATGAAACCATTTGTTTTTAAGTAATGTGTAAGAGTATGAAGATTCTAAAGCCCTTAGGTTTGGTTGAGCATCCATTCGGCCTGTGTTTTCTTACCAATTCATCCTTTGGGAAAAAGTACAGGGAGATATTTTCACCTCTTGTATTCGAGCGCTCCGCTGCAACACACTTGCGAGGCATTGCAATGCATAAAATCTCAAACAATCGATACAACTTCACTTTTCCAACAAGAAAAATCATCTGCTCTGGCAAACCTAGATTGATTACGTCCCTTCTCACCGAAGTCTCTTCGTTACATCACAGGCTGTAACGGAACTGCACATTTATGGTGGAAAAATAAATCGTGAAAAGCCCGGCAATGAAGCTCCGATACAAAATAATGCGACAGTTGGTCAACACCAAACCCACTCACTTTGTTTATGTTGTGGTAGTTCGTTTTGATAGAAAGAAGTTGCATTCACCATGTCATCCCACTTTTAATATGCATTGCTTAGTATATAGTCCTTTCATTATATGTCATCAAACTTCCGGTCCGCCATCTTGGAGGACAAACAAGGACGCGTTCAGTGAATAGCTGTGGTTGAACTGTTGAATAGTTAGCCATCTCATCACATTCACATTCACACAATGCCCAGTTTTTGCACTATTGTTGGCTGTAGGAATCGAGGACAAAGAGAAGACAAGAGTTTCTACCGCATACCGACTGTTATTCAGAATCAGGACAAAGATACTGAAGAATTATCCAAGCGCAGACGTGACTTGTGGTTGACCAGAACATCATGGGCTGATCTACGCAGCCACCATGTTTTCACTTTTTATGTCCTCCAGCATGGCCGCCGGCGATTCCCAGTGACGTCATTGAAAGGACTCTATTGTTTGTAGACATTGGGAGTAAATATAAACAAAGGTTTCCTTTATCCCTAAAAGTCTGGTTCTTCCAAAATATGTCTAAATAGCAGTACTCCAACATTAATTGATATAGGAGAATTATTTTCATGTCCTTGAATAGATTTTTCTATGTCAAGAAATTCATCGGAACTATTTCTGGCTTCATTAAGGTTGACAGATTACCTGTGTATTTTCAAAATGATATAATTTATGTGTGGGAAGACAATACAAGTCTAACAACATAATCGAATATGAGTACGGTAGATAATGATTATGTTCTAGAAATAACTCTCTTTGAAATACAGTAACTAAATATATAAACCGAACAGATAACCATAACAGAGGGACTGTTTAACAGCTATCATTACTACGTTATATATGGTATCTTGGCCTATATTCCATAATTGCTATTAAACATCTGGATTTTTACAGGTGCTGAGAGATGCTCTTTTACATCTACAGAATTTGACACATTTGGCTGCATTAGTCCTATAAGAACAATTCAACTTGGTGCACTTGGTGCAGGACCAGATTACTATCCAATGTAATTCCAGTGTTTCCTATGATGTGTCTATCAGCAGGCCTAGGTACTTCATCTTATGCTTGGGTATAAGATGTTACTTCTCTCAGTATAACACAATCCCCAGATCGTGATAAAATGCAAGAATCCAATCTCAATCCTGAATTAAATGGCTTTCCATGGATGCCAGGATCAACCAATCATGTGAAAACATCAGCAGACGTATCACTTTTCGATTGGGCCTAAGCATCTACCAAGGTGAAAACACAAGTGAATGACTTCGGAGCTGTACACAGTCTGAAGCACAGAGTCTTAAGCTGACACACCCTATCATAGAGCAAGAAGATGTACTCTCAAGAGGACAGATGAAGGAGCACCTAAAAGTATGCATCCTCCAGGTCTATCAAAAGTAGGAAGTCACACTCTCAGACCAAAGACACCACAGACCATACTGTCTCCATTCTGAAATGGGTTTGACAAACAAACTTCTTCAGAGACAGGTTGATAGCCAATCTCCAGTCCCAGTCGTCTTCTCCACCATGAAGAGCAGACTGTAGAAGCCCACTAACTCGTCTTGAATGTTTACGAGCATCTTCTCCATTATCCCTTCCACCTATGTCCACAAGGTCAAGACTTTCATGGATATTGGCTGCTCCAATGGGAACTCGATTGGAACTAGAGATAGGGGGACCAGTGGTCCAGGAATGGTAGCAAGTAACCGACCTGAAAGACACTCACCACTCAAGACTTAGCCTCGTGTCTCTGGCAAGTCGCCTAATGGCAAGACAAGCAACTCCCTACTCTTGGTAGCAGGATAGGGGGAATGCCTGCATGAGCGTTTCCCTCTCCCTCTCCTTTTCCCATTGCCACCTTTCCTAAAAGGAACGAGTTGGGGTGCTCAAAAAGGCTGTGCATGCAAAGCTTCTTTTTGGGAAGAGGTCTCAGGACCTGCAGGCTGTGGTCTTCGAGTGGGTGCAGGGCCCTTGAAAAAGGCAGCACAGTGGATCAGAGAATCCTGTAAAGCAGTCCTCCATGATTCCAACGCTGCTTGCACCCAGTTCTCTGTCTCAAGAAAAGGGGTACCTCAAAGCCAAGACCACCTAGTTTTGAGAAGCAAAAAAACTATTGCATTCCATCTCTTCAACAGCCAGTAAGCTAACAGGTTTGCTGGCTGGTGGTCAAGGAAGATGACTGCCATCCCACCGGACAGCACAAGGCTCATTTACTTCTCCATAGCCTCTGGGATTGGCAACCTCGTCGACTTTGTGAAATACATAACTGCTCGTGACCACGGATTGAGCTGAGAAAGATCATAGAGAGAGGCCTAGACCAAAGCCTGAATGGCTGCCAACTCAGAGACCAAAAGGGACTTGCCTTCCGCATTGGGACTTTCCAACTAGATTCCCCCATTAGATTGCATAGTGTAAGGTCAATCTGCAGAGTTGCAGATGTAGGGTTTGCTGGCTTGTAGAACATCCAATACCTAGAGAGGTGGGGTGGTCAGAATCTTGCTTGACCTGCTGAAATGAAGTAAACACTTAGACCCAAAGATACGATCATCCACCCGGTTCAGGGCCAACTCCACGAGATCCAACCAAGGTAACTCAAAATGAAGGTTTTGATCCTTGAAGAACAACAAAGTGCTGATCACTGTCAGAATTCTCCTTCAAAGATCATGCCACATTAGCCTCCCCCAGGCTAATGCACTTAAAAATTAGTACAAGGACCTTCAAAAAGGAATGCTCTTACTCGGGGTAGTCTGCCTCAGTAGATCCCAGACCGCTGTCCGAGGTCCTCAAGACATCCTACCCCTGAGCACCCTCGTTCCCTGCCAAGGCCGAGGATGAGGCAGCATGCTCCAGAGACTCAGCTCCTTCACCCACCATACTAATATGAGTATTTTGTTCAAAGGACAGCATCAGGAACGTAATCAGGGGCTAACCAAGGCCCGGGAATGCCAACGGCAAGGGACCCAGCAGAACCAGAGAAATACCAAATACTTCCCTTCCTGCAAGTGGAAGAAGAGGGGCAACCATGGCCCTGTGCTCCGAGGCATGGGCTGCAAGGCACTCACCCTCACATTCTTAGCCAATAAAATTTGGATGCGCTCGAGTACGGTCTCTATTGGTGCCATCTTATCTACCAAACCAAGAGACCACTCATTGGTAGAGGACGTGGTGGGCATCCAGCATCCAGGATGAAAGGGAAAAGAGGTCGCTGAAGCTTATCCATCAACCTTAGAACAGAAAATGTACAGGACCCTACACCTCTGTACCAGCCTGCTACCAGGGTAACAATAAAATATTGAAAATATTGGGCGACCAGGTCAGCCTACTACCGAGGTAGCCGGGGCTGTCGGGTAGCCAGGGCTGCAGGGGTAGCTGGAACCTGAGCCATGGCAGAGGGGAAGGACACAAGGTCCTAGTGGTCAGGTGGTGTCACAAGATCTTTCCCTGTGAGTACAACTGGCCATACCGGACTTTTTCACCCTCTTCCACTTCTTCATCTGAGATGAAGAGGTGGAATCCCAAGTCAGAGAACGAAGAGGAGGAAGAGAATGATGAGGATGAACAGCATGAACACTGCAGCCTCCTCCCGGCTATTGGTCCTGTCTCTGCATGCAGAGCAGTTGAGGTCTGAGCAATAGTTAACAACCACCTCCCCCCACCCCTCCAGAGGAAAAGCCACACAGGGTGTTCCAATAAAACTCACAGCACTGGGGCATACTGTCACAGAGGAAGGGTACACTTACAAGGCACAGTGACCACACAACGAGTGAGGCCAAAGGCACAATCACTGACACTGTGGGAGTAGGAACGGGCCCTGGACCCCCTGGCACAACGGTCGGAGCAATGGAAATGGGGTGGGAAATACAGGCACCGGGTCAGGGATTGGGGTGACACCAAGGATAGGGGAAAAAAACTTTTCTTTGCATTACCCTTACCTTTATTCTAAACATTACAGGCCTATCAGGCCATGGCTACTGTCTCCGGCACCTTACCTGCCAAGTAAGGGGCTCCCTTACCAGACTTACTCTTCTCAACTAAGGGAATCACAGGGCTCCCTGACACTGGGGGAACCATCACGTCCTTCAAAACTGGCGTCCTCGTGGACACTTGAGACAAAGACAAATGCACAAAGGGTATCAGTGGAGCGATAGCCTTAGCTACCAACTCCCTCAATAAAGTCATAGAGAGCCTACCAGAATGACCAAATAATGACCTTAGGTAAAACTCATCATCAGCAGTATGCACAGTCTCAGAAGAAGTCTCCAGCCTCGGCAAACACGAAGTGTTCCCCACGTACCAGCAAAACCTGAAAACCCAACCGATGCACAACCAAGTCCTCCTGAAACTTTGAGCATACTTCCCGGGGACCGATCTAGGGGCATATTCACAGGTGCAGCAGCTGCATTAACATCCCTCAAGGAGACAGAAACGGTGAAAGACTTCCACAGAGTCTTCTTAGGCGTTGCCTGGTCCGACCCTGACAAATACTTCAGTCGCTTCTTTCTCATCAGGCCACATGCCTAACACTGCACCGGAGCCTGTGACCTTTATTTGGTACGTGAGGAGTAAGAATAAACAACCATCATAACCCTGAACCGGATGCAACATCCTCCCTTCCCCTAGCAAACATGTATGTCTTGCTTCCTCTCCATCACTAACAACCATTCATTTCCTGCAAAAAAAAAATGAGAAAGTTTTCCAGGAGCTACAGAAACGAAAATGAGGAATCTCTAACTGAAAAGGGGCGCAGCTCGTAGCCCTGCACTCTAACCAGTCGCATAACCGCTGGAACAATATCCCTAACGCTAGAGAATTATTGGGTCCTTTGACTGGCCAGACAGTACTACATTGGATCCCTCTCTATGGTTACGGCTTATTTGTCTTTGCCTACACATATACCGAATAGTCTGGTCTAATATTTCCACATTCTTATCTGTCCTCATACATCTGACAACACTGAGATTACCAAACAATTCTTTTTCACTCATGGGGCTAACTACTGCAATCTTATTGTTCAGTGGCTACTTTCCTCTTGGTAAGGGTATAAGAGACTTTTTAGCTATGGGAAGTAGCTCTTCTAGGAGAAGGAGACTCTTGGGTAGTGCCATAGCCTCTTTACCATGGCCTTCCATTGTCTTGGATTAGAGTTCTCTTGCTTAAGGGTACACTCGTGCACGCTGTTCTATCTTATTTCCTCTCCTGGATTTTCAATTTTTTATAGTTCACATATGAAAGATCTAACTTAATATTGTTACTGATCCTAGTATATTTTGTTTTGATTATTTATTACTCGTCTTGTAGATTTTTTTTTTATTTCCTTGTTTCCTTTCCTCACCGGGTTATGTTTCCCTCGTGGAGCCCTTGGGCTTATAGCATCTTGTTTTTCCAATTATGGTTATATCTTAGCTTGTAATAATAATAATAATAATAATAATAATAATAATAATTGATATTGATGGACAAGGGATTGCACAATGTGTATGAACAGATGTCTATATGTGTATCATATCTGGATATATTATGTATATATTGTATATTTATATACATTATATATCTTCATCATCGTCATTAGTCATTACTAGTCCATGGCAGGAAAAAAGCCACAAACACTTTCTGAAGATTACATAAATTGTCTGCAAGAATGCTTTATGCCGACATCTTGGAAAAACTTTATCATTATACTAATTCACAAAAAGGGAGACACAAAAGAACTGAAAATTCACACCCAGTATGCATACTCCCAGTAATATATGAAATATTTTCAAAGATCATACTATGCTGAATAATAAAATTAACCAAGAAAGCATGCAGGCTTGAGAAGTAGGTATTCACCAACTAACCATATCCATATAATTAACCAGCTAATGCAAAAATAGAGTATGACAAACCACTATGTACGGTATTTATAGACAATGAAAAAGATATTTATTCTGTCAAAACTTCAGCAGTAATGAAAGCCCTTCAAAGACAAGGAATAGTTGAATCTTATGTTAGAACACTTGAAGATATCTATACAGGAAATATAGCTATCCTGAAACTACATCAAGGTATTGAGAAAACTACAATTAAGATAGGAACTAGACAGGGACACGCCATCTCTTCTAAACTATTCACAGAATGTGTAGAAGTTTTTTTAAGAATTTATATTGGGAAAATGTAGGAACTAACATTAATGGGGAATATCTTAACAACTTAAGATTTGCAGATGACATAGTTCTTATTAATGAATCATGGGAGTGGTTTGTTCAACTATAGTTCACAAAAAAATAGCAAACATTACCATCAAATCAAAATGATAGCCAGCAAACAAAATATAACTATTTGAGATTTAAAATAGATATTTACAGCATTACACAAGATCCAAAGAAATACTCATAGTGTACCAAAACGGAATAACAATATTTCATGAATTGTTACGATGAAGAAGGTCTTGAAGTTACGTCACAAACTTCTATGCAGTGAGGGACAGACAACGGTGCTTTGTTTAAAAAATAAATGGTTGATATGTAGAATCCCAGCTTCTGACGACGAAGAAAGAAATTTTGAACTGCTTTATCTTTATCAAGATATTCTATTGTTGTGTATAATCACTAATTTCCAGAGTCACAGAGGGTGTAGCTGAAAAAAATGTCTCCAAACACCAACGGAATAATAGTCTTGTCTGATTCCTCTCGCTCGTCACCTGTCCTTTATATAAAAGAACCAATTTCACATTAGCAAGGACAAGCATAATAAAACTGAATAACATCCTGCCAAATATCGAGGAAATAAAAAAAAATCTCATAGCATAACTCAAAATCTTAAATTACTTGCTACAAAATGAACATTCATAGGTTGTTCATGAGTAAGGGTAGGAACATTAACATTTCGATTTACAGGGATACTAATTTCAACAACATGGTCACACTTCTCAGCTATAATCAATTTTGAATCAGAATCAGGATTAAAATATTCATTGAATAACAAAATATCAGTTATTTCTGATACATGTGTGGAATAAGGCCAATCATTATTAAACTGATCAAACAAAAATGTCTCAGACTAGTTGACATAATCATTGGAAGAGACATCATCACAAGCAAAAGTACCTTCAAAAGACATGTTATTAGAATTCTCACAAAGAGAATCATCACAAACTAACGTGTCTTCATAAGAAAAGTTAGTAAAAAATTCAGTGAACATAATATTACGAACCAAAATGTCGTCTCGAGACAGGTTGGTAGAACAGTTGGCAGCAGAAACATTATCAGGAACTAATACATCATTACCAGACATGTTAGTAGAACAGTCGAAAGTTGAAGAAGTATCATGAACTAGCATATTTTTATGAGATAAATCAGTAAAGTAATTATTAGTGGATGCAGCAATACAAACCAACGAGTCTTCACGAGGAAAGTCGGTAGAAAATAACAATAGTGGAGACATTATCACGAAACGACACGTCATTTTTATATGTGCAAGTAGAACTCAGAGTCTTCTCGTGTGTTTCAGCACTCGAAGAAAACAGAGTAGACAAATCTGGACTGAGAGCCTTCAACTCGTGGTCAAGAACTAGCTCATTAACCATCTTCAATCGGGCATCAACATTCTCATCTACCAAATCCTTATCAAGTAAAAATTGAACGCCATTAATAGGCAACTTGGAAAACCACACCAACAACAACGGGCCCTGATAGCAGTCACAATGATAATCCATACGATGCAAGGGAATGCTAGAAGGGCCATCACCAACCCCAAGAATGGGAGCATACTTCTTTATAAACGGATGCTCAGTCTCAAGGACAACTTCCATAAAACAACCGACTGGGCACAACCAGTATCACGCATGATACAAACAGGGTGCAGTGAACCACCATCAACAGCAACAAACCCCGTAGCAGTATATGACTGGAAAACCTTATCAACGGGTCTAGAACAAACGCTGGAATTAACGGGCTTCCTGTCAAAAACTTGCTCATTTATAGTGTTAACCTCTATTGGTAGCACATCATAAAGAGACTTTAGAAGAGTTACAAGAGCCACAGTTTTAGCTTCTTCCCTTTTCAACTTAAAACACTCAGACACTGTGTGACCTGGTTTCTTGCAATAATCCCATTCTACAGAACTGCTAGAAATGCTATTAAAAGGGCTGCTTTGATACTTGACATGTGAATTGGAGCTATAGCTTTGATCTACAACATCTGTATGAGTATCCTCATCTATCTCCCTATAGTCCATTGACCTATTAAACCTTTTTTCATTAGACCTATACTTTGTGAGCGACTACATAATCATCAGTACATACTGCTGTTTAACGAAGGGTAGATAACTTTCTCTTATTTAAGTAAACCTTAATATTCTCACAGACACGATTTTTTAAACTGCTCATTCAAAATAATTAATCTTAATTTATCAAAATCATCCCTACACTCTGCTGCTTCACACCATTTATCAAACCAATCTGATTGTTCTCTACTAAATTCTACAAATGTCTCCTGATCTTGTTTTGTTTAACTTCTAAACTTCATCCTATAAGAATAGTGAGTCATTTCATAGGCTTGTAATATAGCATTTTTTCAAGAATTCATAATCATCAACTCTATCCTCAGGAATACAAGCATAAACTTTCTGTGCCCTACCACATAAAACTCCTGAAAACATATAAGCCCAATTTTCTGCTGGCCATTTACATATCTTAGCTTTTCTTTCAAAACAGACAAAAATAATTATATTTATCTAAATCCTTTGCATTAAAAGGAGGTACAACTCTATCTTCATTAAATATGACTGACCTAGAGTTATCTGCATCATTAGAATAGGCCTGATTAATTTTTTCAAGCTCTAACTCTTTTTGAACATTTATTTCATGAAGTTTTATCCGGGCTTAAATTTTGCTTCTAATTTCTCGCGTAAATAAATAAATAGATAACCAGATCACAATACCTAATAACTAAACTTCCTACAGGGCCAGTTACAAAAACTTTACACAATACCAACACTCACCCTAATACAATGAATTCAAAATCCCTGTTTTGTCTTATGTATCTTTTCAACACACGATTTGCTTTGGGGCACAGAGTCACTTAGGAGAGGACACTATACATAATAAATACTTTTAAAACAATACTCTGAGCTTCCTACGAGAGAGAGAGAGAGAGAGAGAGAGAGAGAGAGAGAGAGAGAGAGAGAGAGAGAGAGAGGGGGAGAGAGAGAGAAGGGAAGTTGTCTATCTTAAGGCTGCAATTCTCTATCTCTATTTGTTTCTAACCCTAGTGTCACCTTTTTATATGAAATCTAACTGCTTCTAGAAACTTCCCAATGAACTGGGAAGTGTGGTGGGCCAGGCAAAATGCGTGTCAGAGTTACCAAGTATAGCTATCCCGAACGCTATTCTCCTCATGTTAGACGGCTCTCTTAGTCAGCTAGCTCTACCCACCCTTTGACCCCAAAATAAAAAAAAGATAACATCCTATCACTAGGGCCTTCCCGAAATTTACAAAGCACATGTACAGAATTTTCCAAAGCACATGTTACTGAGCATTCTCACTCAAACAATGCGCAATACCTCATTAAATATAAAACAACATTACCTAAGCCCTTGTTCATATCGTGTATGATCACAAAACCCTCTCAAACAGGTTACGTAAGACTTCGTAACTAAATTATGTGGAATAAAAAAGTTAATTCTTAAAAATAACGTAAATTTGCATATACTAACTTGAACGAAGAATACTGTACAATGAAATCACGATGGAAGCTTTACATATTTTACATAAAATACCTGCGTCTACATGAGAGGAGCTCATTTTATGGGCTGACTATCCTCTTTGCAATGCAAAAATAAAATATAGATAATATCATTATTAAACTACTGTATTTACTCTACACTAGACCAGAATATATATATATATATATATATATATATATATATATATATATATATATATATATATATATACACATATATACATATAAATGTATGTATATATATATATATATATATATATATATATATAAATATATATGTGTGTGTATATCATCATACTATGGACCCGTGACTGGGAAACAAAAATATATTATATATATCACGACTGCCAAGCTATACAACCTTTCGAGTTCCAAATTCACCTGTTTGTTTTTACATTAAATCTGTTATACTTGAAAATAATAATACCCAACCTCTAAGACAGTTATATAGCTCCCAGATAGCAATATATAAAACACTGAATATCCAAAGGTCTCTTAAGTACACTAAAAAAAGACTGAGTAATTATTATTTTGATCTATTTAAAACCACCTCTTACTTCGATTCTTTAACAGGATACGAGCGAGTATGAGATAAACACGGATGATTGAAATAGTACACTCTTTACAAAATTTAATAAATTCTATATAAATTACAACACTTTAAAAAGAATTTACATGAATCAAATAAATCACTCCAAATATCAAGTCTGAAAAAACTTAGATTAAAACAGAAATGTTACGATCTGAAAATTATAAAATCACTTGACTTGAAATAAATATCTGGATAAACCTTAGACTAAGACAAAAGAAATGATACTAATGAAAATTATACAATCACTTGTTTCACTTGAAATTTAAATTTATAAACTATTTAATTAGTCTTAATATTCAATGGATATAGTTAACTAGATAATGATACAAATACCTTTCACTTTACTACAGGGCCAGTTACAAATTCTCTAAGAGAATTTTTATAAACACTCACTATGTTTACAAAAACCCGTCATACCAAAACTTTGAGACTTCACTGAACACTTTTAAAACAATACACTGAAAGGCATGTGAGAGAGAGAGGGGAAGACGGGTATAACTTAAGGCTGGAATTCCCTATCTGATCTATGCATCCCTGGGGTCGCTATTTATATGAAACTTAGATACTTCCAGAAATTTCTAATAGATCTGAAAGCGTGGGGGTTGGCCTAATGGCGTAAGGTTGCCAAAAATTACTCATTCAAACGAGTACCAACGCGAAAGCGAGACGGCTCTCTCTCAGTTAGCTCCCCCCACCCTTTGTCCTTGAAATAAAAAAGGATTTTCGAGAATATTCCAAAACACATGGCACAAAATAATTGCATATTTTCTCTCAAACATGATTCAATACCTCGTATGGTCACATAACACTCTCAAACAGCATACATAAGACTTTGTAACAAAAATATGTGAAATACAAAGTTAATTCTCAAAATGATGTGAATTTACATATACTGACTTCAATGAAGAATACAATGAAATTAACGACGAAAGTCTTATGTAATTTGCATATAAAACTTACATCTACACAAGAGGAACTCATCTTATGGGCTAGCTATTCACCTCTTCAATCCATAAATGAAAACATAAATAAAATCAGTAATAAACTACTGCATTTACTCTACACTAGACCAGCTTCATAAGTATATATATATATATATATATATATATATATATATATATATATATATATATATATATATATATATATATATGTATGTATGTATATAAATATATATATATATATATATATATATATATATATATAATCATTCACATATAAATAATGGGAGTCATTTAGCACTACTTTATATTATTAGAAATTAAATGAAGCGAAAGTCACAAATGAAAAATAAAATCGAAACCGTGCTTAGAATATGCTTACCTTATTGTGAGACGATGTATGATTGCGTTCTTAACTGAATTCCTCTTAATATATTGGCAAAACATTTTACTGCATGAGAAGAACCAGGTGTTTTAGCTATGAGAAAAGGCATGCAATAACTTCGACTTTTTCGTTGTTCTTTTTTTTTTTGTTGAATGATAACATTTCCCTGAAATCGCTGTATTCGCTGTATTTAAAATACGATGAACAAAATCATTATCAAAACAAGAGAAATGAAATGAATTAAGAAATACAATTCAAAATTTATGTAATATCACAGAAAAGAAAAGAAAATATTTATGTAAAATTAATTGAGTATTTCAAAACAATTTTGCAATGATTCCAAGGTAATATTTCTTATTGTAAAACCTAATCAGGAGATTAAACAAATACTATGAACGGTAAAATTATAATTTGAGCATTTCGACAAAAATTTTGAAGATTAATTCTAAACAAATTGCAAAACGTCAAAAGCAAATAATATATTCGTCAAACAACTGTCATCGACGAAATATAGCCATTGCGCAAAAGGAAAACTTTATAAATAAAAAAATAAAAAAATAAAAGTAATACAATTTTTTAACTGATAAGACAATTTTTCCTCAAAACCTTTGCTGTTTCTGATACGCTTTTATCTGGCATAAGTTATGATATTCTCGTTACATTTATGAATTTGCTGTAGTCAGAGTACGGAAGTAAATTTCTATTAAAGGAACTTATTGTCGGAAACAAAGAAATTACTTTGAATATGACGTATTGTGGTTTGAAAAGAATGATGATAAAAGAATTTTTTTCTCTATTGATTTTTATGATGAATAAAACTGCATTATGCCCTGACTGTACGATTTTATGATGTTCCTTTAAAAACCAACGATGATTAAACTCAATTCCCATCTGTCTGACACTATATCAACTATAATTTTTAATTGAAATGCAATTAAACGCCGCCATTTTGTACATAGATTTATCAACCGAAACGCAGTTCTACATAAATATTAGGAAACGCAAAGATTAACACAATGTTTACACAAATTTTCTTTACCTTCGTAAATCCGTGATCATTATGAGCGAAGTAGTCCTTAGTACTAGACAACCCCGCCTATTGCCACCTCTTTAATGTAAGCTGCATGATTATGATTACTATTCTCCGGATACCATCCTTTCTTCGATTACAAAAAGGACTGCATGCAGGGACGTGTGAGTGGGCTAGAGTGTTATGTATTATTGTAATAATGTACTGTATTACCTCAAATGTTACGTGTATTGCGCATCATTGCATCATATTGCATTGATTAAACATGTTCGAGAATGTATATATCTGAAATGATTTATTTTGATATTAGGATTCAAGCATTTATTGATTACCTCAGAGATAGGATGTGATTCTTTATAGTTTTGTACTAGAGTAGGATTTAAGTCTTTTGAGACCGATGTTCTTTTGTTGGTTAGCAATGTTTTGGTTTGTCAGACTGTTTGAGATGCTCGACGCTCTCACTTGGGAGCTGGTTGTTAGCAGATACAGAGCAATGTAATCACAAGAAGTCCATTAAATGTATATTTAAGAATACCAACGTATCATTAAACCCCACCGAGAAAAATCGGCGACATCAGATGGAATCCCCTGGATAATTACTATTAATTATTAACTCATTTACAGGTGAGTAAAATGCTGAAATCATCAGACAACTTACGACCAACGTTATACTGGCGACGACAGGAGAAAGAAAACATGCAGAGATCATAGAGAAGCAAACATTGGAGCCTTTGTAGATCAGCGGCCAGGAGTAGAAGAAAAAGCCCAATGAAGATTTCCCATATAGCCAACCAACCTGAGGAATTTCATCAAACACAAGCAAACAAAACAAGAAAGAAAAGTTAATTCTAAGGTTGGGTAGGATACAAAAAAGGTAGGAAGTTACAAGGTGACTTTAGAACAGTAACCTAATCTAGGTATTGTACCAACCACGTGTCGCACGTTCGTACATAGTTCATTTTGTGCTTGTATCTTCGCTCTCCCCCTCGCACTAAAAAGAACCTGAAAAAACATGTATTGATTCTCCTCTGTAACATTGTCTGTTTTTTTAACATGAAAATTCTTGTTGCCTTGAACTTTTGTATATAAAGGAGTGTTCTATAATAAAGTCACTCAGTTGTTTTCAACTTGCCTTTGAGTCACAACCTTCTCTCGGCCCGTCACATTGGTGACCCCGGAAGTCGACTCGCTCCTCCCGCCTTCCACCCCCCCCCCTCGTTGGTACCATGGAGGACTCTACGGACGTTATTGCTGCAACTCCCCCATTGAAACTTTCATCATTCGCCAGCGGAGAGGCGTTTCCTTGGTTTCAGAGCGCAGAAGTCCAGTTTCGCATCATGGGCGTGATTCGCTCAACCACCAAAGCAGATTATGTTCTCGCGGCGATACCCGAGGACACCTTCCCCGAAATATCCGACTGGCTTTGTGAACAAGGAGACACCCCAATAGCCTATGACGCCCTCAAAACATACCTTCTGCAGCAGTATTCGCTGTCGCCAGCCGCCCGTATAGCAAAGCTTTTTCAGCTCTCGCAACAACCGTTGGGGGACCAAAGGGCTTCGCTCGCCCTCAGGGAAATGACCAGTATCGCTCGCCTGCAACCTGCCACAGACGGCTCTCCTCGTGAAGTGAACCTACTTCATGCCCTTTGGATACGCCGTTTACCTGGCCCTATACGCACTGCCATACCCGATGTCGATAGTTTACCCATAAAGGCCTTGATGACCTAAGCCGATGACCTTATGGACAGCCACTTCAAGACCTCCATCAATGCCTCCACCCGTGACGAAGAGGACCCCTATTAAACGTCACCCGAAGCTGACGTGAATGCCGTAAGACATATACGCCTACCCCGTGACGTGCCGAAGCGGCGACAAAGCCACCCACCACCCGCCACTCGCTCGCGCCCCAACCAACGACTTCTACAGCCACTTACTACCTCCCATTCACCACAGTTTTGCTACTATCACTTCAGATTCGGGGCAACCGCGAAGAAATGTGCCAAGGATTGTCAGTGGCCAAAAAACCTGTAAGTAGGCCATCGCTCGTGGCGGTGGCCTCCCGTGTTTCTAATCTTTTCTTTTTACATGATGCAAGAATGGGCATGCGATTTTTCGTAGACACGGGTGCTTGTCGTTCTCTTTTGCCAAGGGAACTCTTCAGGACACGACGTAGTCTGTCTACGTCTGCCGACGTCCGCTTGGTAGCTGCCAACGGATCTGCGATACCCACGTACGGTTACGAGAACCTCACGTTATCGTTCGGAAACGGTAAATTTAATTGGAAGTTTCTCGTTACTGACGTCACATTGCCAGTCCACAGTGCAGATTTCCTCTCTCATTTCCACCTTCTGGTCGATGTCGCCCACCGACGATTGGTCAACGCAGACTCGTACATGTTGACACCTCTTCAACCCGCCCCCTCCAACCTCGCTCTCCACATCAGTGCACCCACGGATGCCTACACCCACCTCCTCACGTCGTACCCGGAAGTTTTCCGTCCAGAACTTCGCCAAACGCCCACGGTTCCTGCCAAGCACGGTATTTATCACCATATCAAGACTTCGGGACCCCCAGTCTTTGCAAAATTCAGACGTCTGGCACTGGAACGATTGGCAGCCGCCAAACAGACGTTCGCTGAAATGGAGGAAATGGGCCTTTGCCAAAAGGCCTCCAGCCCATGGTCGTCACCCTTACACATAGTTCTGAAGAAAGACGACTCCCTCCGTCCGTGCGGGGATTACAGGCGCCTGAACATGCAAACAGAACCGGATCACTACCCCCTCCCAAACATTGCCGACGTGACCTCGTACCTGCACAAAGCGAAGGTTTTCTCTACGCTCGACCTCCTGAAGAGGTATTATCAGGTGCCTATGAACCCAGAAGACATCCCCAAGACTGCCATCACCACTCCGTTTGGTACTTACACCTTCAATTACTCCTGTTTTGGCCTTCGTAATGCTGGGGCCACATTTCAACGTCTCATGGATGGCATCTTAGGGGACCTCCCCTTCTGTGTATGTTATGTGGACGACATACTTGTGTTCTCCTCCTCAAAAGAGGAACACCTCCATCACCTGCGCATCGTGCTCGACCGCCTGCAACAAAACGTCCTTGTAGTCCGGTACGACAAGTGTACCTTTGGCGCCAACGAAGTGTCGTTCTTAGGGCACCGTATCACTCCTGAAGGAGTCCATCCCCTCCCTGAGAAGGTAGTAGCCGTTCAGAACTTCCCCGCGCCCTCGACCGTCAAAGCTCTGCAGGAATTCTTGGGCATGATCAACTATTATCATCGTTTTCTGCCAGCCATTGCCGCCACTCTTGCTCCCCTCTACGCCTCCCTCAAGGGCAAGCCAAAGGACCTGAAGTGGGGTCCCCTTCAAGAAGCAGCCTTCTGCAATGCAAAGAAGGCCCTATCAACTGCTGCGGCTCTCACTTTTCCTATCCCACACGCCCCTCTCCTTCTCTCCACCGATGCCAGCGACGTCGCTATTGGTGCAGTACTCGAGCAGGTGGTCAAAGGCTAGCCCCACCCATTGGCCTTCTTCAGCAGAAAACTGTCCAAGGCAGAATCGGGTTATTCTACCTTTGATCGAGAATTGCTGGCGGTGCACTTGGCTGTCCGTCACTTTCGCCATTTCTTAGAAGGCACGCCCTTCGCCATTCGCACAGACCACATGCCTCTGGTGCACGCCTTCACTCGACAGTCTGATGCCTGGTCCGCCCGTCAACGCCGACATCTCTCTGCCGTGGCTGAATACAATGGCACCCTTCATTACGTCCCTGGGAAAATGAATCCCGTTGCCGATGCCCTGTCAAGAAACACGTTGGCTGCTGTTCAACTGGGATTGGATTACAACGCCCTGGCTGAAGCCCAACGACAGGATCCAGAGTATCAAGCATGTAGGACATCCTGCACGTCCCTCCGTTGGGAAGACTTCCCCCTCAACAACTCCAACACCACCCTCCTCTGTGACGTCAGTACTGGTAGACCGCGACCTTGGATCCCTGCTGCTATGCGCCGGCAGGTGTTTGATTTCATTCACGGCCTTTCACATCCTCGTGCCGTTCTACTGCACAGCTGCTGAGGATGAAGTTCATTTGGCACGGCATTTCTAAGGATGCTAAGGATTGGGTCCGCACCTGTACTTTTTGCCAAACTTCCAAAGTACATTGACACACGGATTCAGGAGTGGGCACCTTTCCTCAACCTCAGCGTCGTTTCGCACACATTCACGTCGATGTTGTAGGTCCCCTACCCACATCACAAGGACATCGTTACCTGTTTACAGTCATCGACCGCTCCACTCGTTGGCCTGAAGCCATTCCTATGGAAACTGCAACATCCGCCTCATGTACATCTGCCTTACTCTCAGGATGGATTGCAAGATTTGGTATTCCTGAGCATATTACTTCTGACAGGGGTACCACTTTCACCTCTCAATTGTGGACATCATTAGCGAATCTCCTGGGCATCACCCTACATCACACAACGGCTTACAACCCCACCGCCAATGGAATGTTTGAACGTTTTTATCGCACCCTCAAAGCAGCTTTGATGTCCCGCTGCAAGGATTCCAACTGGTTTACTCAGCTTCCCTGGGTCCTCCTGGGACTAAGGACCACTCCTAAAGACGCCCTCGACGTCTCGGCAGCTGAAATGGTGTATGGTGATCCGTTGGTCGTCCCTGCCGAATTTTTTCCTCCTACAACCTCCTCCGACGATCTCCAACGCATACGTCACGTCGTGGGAAAATTTACTCCATGCCGCCAGACTTACAGGCCCCCCGCAAAGCATCACATACCGACAGACTTGTATTCTGCAACACATGTCTTCCTGCGCAACGACACTAGCAAGCCACCAATAACGCCTCTTACACGGGCCCTTTCCTTGTGATCCGACACAGACCGAAAGCATTCCTACTAAACATTCGTGGCAAAGAAGACTGGGTCTCCATTGATCGTCTAAAACCTGCTTATCTCCTGCCAGATGATCCGCCTACAGTTCGCCTCTCTAGATCAGGGCGCCCTATTTAACATGTACAGTACGTCATTTTTAGGGGGGAAGCCACGTACCAACCGTGTGTCGCACGTTCGTACATAGTTCATTTTGTGCTTGTATCTTCGCTCTCCCCCTCGCACAAAAAAGAACCTGAAAAAAACATGTCTTGTTTCTCCTCTGTAACATTGTCTGTTTTTTTAACATGAAAATTCTTGTTGCCTTGAACTTTTGTATATAAAGGAGAGTGTTCTATAATAAAGTCACTCAGTTGTTTTCAACTTGCCTATGAGTAACAACCTTCTCTCGGCCCGTCACAGTATGAAGGTAAGCACTCAAAATGCCTCTTAACATTGAACATCCTGAACGATTTAGCATCACAGATGAACTCAATTCTGTTGCAACACGATGGCAACAGTGGTGTGAGGAATTTAAGATTTATTTAGAAGCATTAGGGAATATGAAGGATGCCCAAAAGAAGGCATTATTACTTCATACAGCAGGTAGAGAAGTTAGGGAAGTGTTTAAGACATTGCAGCCTACAGATGACAAAGGTGAAGCTGCAATTAAGGCTCTTACCACATATTTTGCTCCTCAGGTCAATAAATATTTTGAAAGGTATCAATTTACAGCACAGGCATATCAGAAGGAAAATGAAAGTTTAGATGCATTTGTGACTAGACCAAAGAATTTAGCAGTTTCATGTGAATTTCTAGAGATAGAAAATTTTATCATAGATCAAGTTATTGCTCATTGCACATCACAAGAGCTAAGAAAGAAATTGTTGCAAGATAAAGATTTAACATTAGAAAAAGTATTGATAATAGGCAGAGCTTTAGAAACATCAAATAGGCAAAGTTACATAATAGGTAGTACTAAAAGCAATAGAATGGAAAATTCTAAAATTAGTACAATAGGTTCCAAGTGGAAAAAGAATGAGAATCAGAGAAGGAATATGTCAAAGCCTAGTCATAGAAAAGTGCCAAATACTAATGTTTATAAATATCAGAATCAGGCCTATACACAGATACAACAAGAAAAACCCAAGTGTTATAGGTGTGGTAAAACTGATTATCTTACATATGAAGCAAAGAAATGCCCTGCTACTGGACAAACATGCCAGAATTGTAGAAAGATGGGTCATTTTGCAACTGCTTATAGATTCCCTAAACAGTACGCAAAGAAAATAAATGCAACAGTTGATATTATTGGTCAAGAGAATAATGAGGAAAATGTTCATGATGATCAGGTTAGGTCGGAAACTGATTTTGCGTTTCGTATTAATTCCATCAACAGAAATGCAAAGAAACATATTATGGTAGAAGTAATCATAAATGGTAAACCAATTTTGATGCAAGTTGACACAGCAGCCTAAAAGCATTCCTAATTTGTTATTAGAAGGTAGAAATAGAGTTTTGAAAGATTATAATGGTTTTGATATTCAGGTAATAGGTGCTTCGAACGTAGATATACAGTACAAAGAACAGAAATTAGAGGGAATGCCATTAACAGTAGTAAAAGGTAAAGGACAAACTTTGCTAGGTTTGGATTGGCTACAGTATTTGAAATTAGATTGGCATAGTATTTTGAAGAAGATTACAGGTAGACAAGGTGAACACAAAAATGAAATGTCTGTGGATAATATCATATCAGAGTTTCAAGACGTATTTGAAGATAAAGTAGGTACAGTAAAGAACGCAAAGGCAATTTTAGTTTTGAAACCTGACAGTGCTCCTAGATTTTTTTCTCCCAGACCAGTACCGTATGCATTGGAAAGTGCAGTTGAAACAGAAATCAGGAGATTAGAAAATGAAGGTTCCTGGGAAAAGATTACATATTCAGATTGGGCTACTCCATTAGTACCTATTGTGAAGGAAAGTGGACAGGTTAGGTATAGTGGAGATTACAAAGTAACGGTGAATCCACAACTGCAAGTAGGTCAACATCCATTACCAAATCCGAAAGACATGTTTGCAACTATGTCAGGTTGCAGTGTTTTTTCTAAGTTAGATTTAAGACAAGCATTTCAACAGCTTCCCATGGATGAAAGTTCACAAGAATTATGTACAGTAAATACATCCTTAGGTTTGTTTAGACCAAAGAGATTACCTTATGGAGTTGCAAGTAGTCCAGCTATATGGCAACAAACTATGGATAAGATTTTTTCAGGAATGCAAGGAGTTTTGGAAATTCTTTCCACGCTTTATTTTAGCCACCCCCGTTATTCCATTTTTTATTTTTTGTTCTGGGTTTTACGCATCTCGTTTTTTCTTTTGTTTCCTTTGTAACATTCATTATTATACCCTCAAATATTCATTGCTGCTAACATGTCCATCATTTCCCTGTAATGCTTTACCTTTCATCACCTCATTCCTCTGTAGATGATTTTATCTTATTTCCTGAGCTCACAGTACATTGCTTGACGATGCAACCGACCATCGACAATTTTTAAAAAGAGCACTTGGTTCCGTTCTGTTCCAAATGCTCTTGAAGCTTTGGATGTTTAACCACAATTGGTTTGTATTTAAGTAACTCTTTAATTTACGTAACTCATTAATCTTAGCTTATTGCTATTTACATCTCAGTACCTATTTATAAGTCTGTTTAGCTAGGATTGTTTTCTGTGTTATTGAACATCACTAAAAGCCACTTAATTTTTTTGTATGTATATTAATTTTTATAAGCCAGACAGTAGGATTTCTTTATAATTACTTTCCCCTGGAGTTTCAAGAATGATCCTTGTATTTATAAAAAGCACCCTTCAGCAAACCACGCACTCATGGAAATTTGAAGAAGAAGACTCGACCAGTTTGAACCAGCTCAGCGACGGCAGGGAGAAGCGTGCGAGCATCCCACTTAAAAACCAGGAAGCGTGGGAGACAGACGTAGGCATAGCCCCTACAACTTGGACGCCGTTTAAACTTAGGCGTCGCTTCAACTACCTGTTGGTCAATAAATTACTAACCAACAGTATGTCTTGCTTTGTGCCATTATTCAGAAGATAGGCTTACTAAGACAAAACACGTCAGTGCAGAAGTGAAGATGCACCCTGTTGTTAGCAGTTTACAAGATGCTTCCACTTCAACGTCTACAATCAACTCTCAAGAGTTCAGAACTTCCCCGCGCCCTCGACCGTCAAAGCTCTGCAGGAATTCTTGGGCATGATCAACTATTATCATCGTTTTCTGCCAGCCATTGCCACCACTCTTGCTCCCCTCTACGCCTCCCTCAAGGGCAAGCCAAAGGACCTGAAGTGGGGTCCCCTTCAAGAAGCAGCCTTCTGCAATGCAAAGAAGGCCCTATCAACTGCTGCGGCTCTCACTTTTCCTATCCCACACGCCCCTCTCCTTCTCTCCACCGATGCCAGCGACGTCGCTATTGGTGCAGTACTCGAGCAGGTGGTCAAAGGCTAGCCCCACCCATTGGCCTTCTTCAGCAGAAAACTGTCCAAGGCAGAATCGGGTTATTCTACCTTTGATCGAGAATTGCTGGCGGTGCACTTGGCTGTCCGTCACTTTCGCCATTTCTTAGAAGGCACGCCCTTCGCCATTCGCACAGACCACATGCCTCTGGTGCACGCCTTCACTCGACAGTCTGATGCCTGGTCCGCCCGTCAACGCCGACATCTCTCTGCCGTGGCTGAATACAATGGCACCCTTCATTACGTCCCTGGGAAAATGAATCCCGTTGCCGATGCCCTGTCAAGAAACACGTTGGCTGCTGTTCAACTGGGATTGGATTACAACGCCCTGGCTGAAGCCCAACGACAGGATCCAGAGTATCAAGCATGTAGGACATCCTGCACGTCCCTCCGTTGGGAAGACTTCCCCCTCAACAACTCCAACACCACCCTCCTCTGTGACGTCAGTACTGGTAGACCGCGACCTTGGATCCCTGCTGCTATGCGCCGGCAGGTGTTTGATTTCATTCACGGCCTTTCACATCCTCGTGCCGTTCTACTGCACAGCTGCTGAGGATGAAGTTCATTTGGCACGGCATTTCTAAGGATGCTAAGGATTGGGTCCGCACCTGTACTTTTTGCCAAACTTCCAAAGTACATTGACACACGGATTCAGGAGTGGGCACCTTTCCTCAACCTCAGCGTCGTTTCGCACACATTCACGTCGATGTTGTAGGTCCCCTACCCACATCACAAGGACATCGTTACCTGTTTACAGTCATCGACCGCTCCACTCGTTGGCCTGAAGCCATTCCTATGGAAACTGCAACATCCGCCTCATGTACATCTGCCTTACTCTCAGGATGGATTGCAAGATTTGGTATTCCTGAGCATATTACTTCTGACAGGGGTACCACTTTCACCTCTCAATTGTGGACATCATTAGCGAATCTCCTGGGCATCACCCTACATCACACAACGGCTTACAACCCCACCGCCAATGGAATGTTTGAACGTTTTTATCGCACCCTCAAAGCAGCTTTGATGTCCCGCTGCAAGGATTCCAACTGGTTTACTCAGCTTCCCTGGGTCCTCCTGGGACTAAGGACCACTCCTAAAGACGCCCTCGACGTCTCGGCAGCTGAAATGGTGTATGGTGATCCGTTGGTCGTCCCTGCCGAATTTTTTCCTCCTACAACCTCCTCCGACGATCTCCAACGCATACGTCACGTCGTGGGAAAATTTACTCCATGTCGCCAGACTTACAGGCCCCCCGCAAAGCATCACATACCGACAGACTTGTATTCTGCAACACATGTCTTCCTGCGCAACGACACTAGCAAGCCACCAATAACGCCTCTTACACGGGCCCTTTCCTTGTGATCCGACACAGACCGAAAGCATTCCTACTAAACATTCGTGGCAAAGAAGACTGGGTCTCCATTGATCGTCTAAAACCTGCTTATCTCCTGCCAGATGATCCGCCTACAGTTCGCCTCTCTAGATCAGGGCGCCCTATTTAACATGTACAGTACGTCATTTTTAGGGGGGAAGCCACGTACCAACCGTGTGTCGCACGTTCGTACATAGTTCATTTTGTGCTTGTATCTTCGCTCTCCCCCTCGCACAAAAAAGAACCTGAAAAAAACATGTCTTGTTTCTCCTCTGTAACATTGTCTGTTTTTTTAACATGAAAATTCTTGTTGCCTTGAACTTTTGTATATAAAGGAGAGTGTTCTATAATAAAGTCACTCAGTTGTTTTCAACTTGCCTATGAGTAACAACCTTCTCTCGGCCCGTCACAGTATGAAGGTAAGCACTCAAAATGCCTCTTAACATTGAACATCCTGAACGATTTAGCATCACAGATGAACTCAATTCTGTTGCAACACGATGGCAACAGTGGTGTGAGGAATTTAAGATTTATTTAGAAGCATTAGGGAATATGAAGGATGCCCAAAAGAAGGCATTATTACTTCATACAGCAGGTAGAGAAGTTAGGGAAGTGTTTAAGACATTGCAGCCTACAGATGACAAAGGTGAAGCTGCAATTAAGGCTCTTACCACATATTTTGCTCCTCAGGTCAATAAATATTTTGAAAGGTATCAATTTACAGCACAGGCATATCAGAAGGAAAATGAAAGTTTAGATGCATTTGTGACTAGACCAAAGAATTTAGCAGTTTCATGTGAATTTCTAGAGATAGAAAATTTTATCATAGATCAAGTTATTGCTCATTGCACATCACAAGAGCTAAGAAAGAAATTGTTGCAAGATAAAGATTTAACATTAGAAAAAGTATTGATAATAGGCAGAGCTTTAGAAACATCAAATAGGCAAAGTTACATAATAGGTAGTACTAAAAGCAATAGAATGGAAAATTCTAAAATTAGTACAATAGGTTCCAAGTGGAAAAAGAATGAGAATCAGAGAAGGAATATGTCAAAGCCTAGTCATAGAAAAGTGCCAAATACTAATGTTTATAAATATCAGAATCAGGCCTATACACAGATACAACAAGAAAAACCCAAGTGTTATAGGTGTGGTAAAACTGATTATCTTACATATGAAGCAAAGAAATGCCCTGCTACTGGACAAACATGCCAGAATTGTAGAAAGATGGGTCATTTTGCAACTGCTTATAGATTCCCTAAACAGTACGCAAAGAAAATAAATGCAACAGTTGATATTATTGGTCAAGAGAATAATGAGGAAAATGTTCATGATGATCAGGTTAGGTCGGAAACTGATTTTGCGTTTCGTATTAATTCCATCAACAGAAATGCAAAGAAACATATTATGGTAGAAGTAATCATAAATGGTAAACCAATTTTGATGCAAGTTGACACAGCAGCCTAAAAGCATTCCTAATTTGTTATTAGAAGGTAGAAATAGAGTTTTGAAAGATTATAATGGTTTTGATATTCAGGTAATAGGTGCTTCGAACGTAGATATACAGTACAAAGAACAGAAATTAGAAGGAATGCCATTAACAGTAGTAAAAGGTAAAGGACAAACTTTGCTAGGTTTGGATTGGCTACAGTATTTGAAATTAGATTGGCATAGTATTTTGAAGAAGATTACAGGTAGACAAGGTGAACACAAAAATGAAATGTCTGTGGATAATATCATATCAGAGTTTCAAGACGTATTTGAAGATAAAGTAGGTACAGTAAAGAACGCAAAGGCAATTTTAGTTTTGAAACCTGACAGTGCTCCTAGATTTTTTTCTCCCAGACCAGTACCGTATGCATTGGAAAGTGCAGTTGAAACAGAAATCAGGAGATTAGAAAATGAAGGTTCCTGGGAAAAGATTACATATTCAGATTGGGCTACTCCATTAGTACCTATTGTGAAGGAAAGTGGACAGGTTAGGTATAGTGGAGATTACAAAGTAACGGTGAATCCACAACTGCAAGTAGGTCAACATCCATTACCAAATCCGAAAGACATGTTTGCAACTATGTCAGGTTGCAGTGTTTTTTCTAAGTTAGATTTAAGACAAGCATTTCAACAGCTTCCCATGGATGAAAGTTCACAAGAATTATGTACAGTAAATACATCCTTAGGTTTGTTTAGACCAAAGAGATTACCTTATGGAGTTGCAAGTAGTCCAGCTATATGGCAACAAACTATGGATAAGATTTTTTCAGGAATGCAAGGAGTTTTGGAAATTCTTTCCACGCTTTATTTTAGCCACCCCCGTTATTCCATTTTTTATTTTTTGTTCTGGGTTTTACGCATCTCGTTTTTTCTTTTGTTTCCTTTGTAACATTCATTATTATACCCTCAAATATTCATTGCTGCTAACATGTCCATCATTTCCCTGTAATGCTTTACCTTTCATCACCTCATTCCTCTGTAGATGATTTTATCTTATTTCCTGAGCTCACAGTACATTGCTTGACGATGCAACCGACCATCGACAATTTTTAAAAAGAGCACTTGGTTCCGTTCTGTTCCAAATGCTCTTGAAGCTTTGGATGTTTAACCACAATTGGTTTGTATTTAAGTAACTCTTTAATTTACGTAACTCATTAATCTTAGCTTATTGCTATTTACATCTCAGTACCTATTTATAAGTCTGTTTAGCTAGGATTGTTTTCTGTGTTATTGAACATCACTAAAAGCCACTTAATTTTTTTGTATGTATATTAATTTTTATAAGCCAGACAGTAGGATTTCTTTATAATTACTTTCCCCTGGAGTTTCAAGAATGATCCTTGTATTTATAAAAAGCACCCTTCAGCAAACCACGCACTCATGGAAATTTGAAGAAGAAGACTCGACCAGTTTGAACCAGCTCAGCGACGGCAGGGAGAAGCGTGCGAGCATCCCACTTAAAAACCAGGAAGCGTGGGAGACAGACGTAGGCATAGCCCCTACAACTTGGACGCCGTTTAAACTTAGGCGTCGCTTCAACTACCTGTTGGTCAATAAATTACTAACCAACAGTATGTCTTGCTTTGTGCCATTATTCAGAAGATAGGCTTACTAAGACAAAACACGTCAGTGCAGAAGTGAAGATGCACCCTGTTGTTAGCAGTTTACAAGATGCTTCCACTTCAACGTCTACAATCAACTCTCAAGAGCGTGAGTACTAATTAACGGTGCTCAACCTTGGCCAAGGAACTGTCCCCCCCCCCCTTTTTTTCCTAGCCTTTATTTAACGATGTGCACATTTAGCTAGGAAGTCATGTTCAAACTGTCTGGTTTAATCATTCGTGGCGTGTCCATTACTATAAGTTGTGTTTCCGTTCCCCTCTATCAAGTTTGAAATTTTTGCCCGAGAGTAATGTGTTCAAAGTAGTGAGTAGAACATTTGGTATTATTTCAGTCACCATTTTTACTTTCATTGGTTGATTAGTTATTTGATTATTGTTTTACGATTTAATTGATTTGATCATTTTCTTAGTATTTTTCATTTTTCATATGTCATGCGGTCTTTATTCAAATTTCAATTAGGTAGTTTTGCTGTTTTTTCCTGTGTCAGTTAGGTGAAAATTCCTGTTGTACTTTATGGAAATAAACACCATTTTTAGGTTAAAATTATTAATTGTTTTTAACTTGGCCTTTACATTTTGAAATGACTAAATGAGTTATCACATGAGGTGAGATATGACTTAAGGGTAAGTTTATATTTACGTCAATCTAAAACTATCGGTGTCAATCCTTTATTGTAATGTTCTACGGTATTACCTCCCGGTGGTCCTTAGGACATTTTGACTTTTACAGTACTGCTCCCCCTAACTCTTTGTGAAACTGTCGTCAACGTAACTGATTCAGTCCAACCACACTTGATTGGGATTTTCTATTCTGCGCCCTGGAGTAGCGTCTGAACATCAAGGTGATATCGGTGCCGACAGTCTCGGTATAGAATAATCTTTGAACTTAGACGTGTATAGGTAAAGCTAACCGTCTTCGTTGTGGTTCTCTAGTTTGTCAAGTGTGAGAGTGTTGGCGCTCTATCCTTCAGGCTCGGGTCCGGAAATCAGAAACGGGGAGGCCTTTCCCGGAATTATTTCCCACAGGGGTATTCATTCTTACAGATGATATTTTAATTGCTGGTAAAGACACAAGAGAACATAGAGAATGATTGCGAACAGTTCTGAAGAAGTTAAAGGAACATAATATTAGAGTAAATATAGCAAATGTATTTTAGAAGTTGATTCAGTGGAATACTTAGGTTTTGTAATTAATGGCAAGTGTATTCACAAAACTAAAGAGAAGATTAAAGCTGTACAATCAACAAAAGTGCCAGAAAATGTTAAGGAATTACAGTCATTTCTAGGTTTAGTAACATTTTATGGGAATTTCATTCAGAATTTGTCTACAATTGCACATCCATTGTATAATTTGTTGAATAAGGGTATAGAATGGAAGTGGACAAAAGAGTGTCAAGAATCTTTTGAAAGAATCAAACAGGAAATAACATCACCTACATTCCTAGGACATTATCAAATGGATTTGCCAGTTAAATTAGTATGTGATGCATCAAACATAGGTTTAGGTGCAGTATTATCTCATGTAATGCCAGATGGAACAGAAAAACTAAATGAATTCACTTCTAGAGTATTGAACACGGCAGAAAGGAATTACTCTCAAATAGAAAAAGAAGGTTTAGCATTAGTGTATAGAGTTAAGAAATTTCTTATGTATCTTCATGGTAGGAAAAAGTTCACACTTGTTGCAGATCATAAACCTTTATTAGCAATATTGGGTCCAAAAGCAAGTCTACCTACGTTGGTAGCTCCAAGACTACAACGCTGGGCAATTACGTTAGCCGCGTACAACTATGATATAGAATACCATCCAACATCAAAGATGGGTAATGCAGATGCTTTATCTAGCTTATCAGTAGACAAAGATCCAGAAGAGTATGATGACATTATTCTGTTAATTTCTGTGTATGATGTACCCATTACAGCCAAAGGTGTAGCACACATTACCAAGAGAGACCCAGTATTTAGTAAGGTTTTAGAGAGTTTAATGACAGGTAGGGACTTATGTGGAAAAGAGGAAAATTGTAAACCCTATAAGGATATATGGTATGAACTGAGTGTAACACAAGTAATAGTGATGAGAGGTTCATGGGCAGTTATTCCTAATTCACTGAGGAATAAGGTTTTCTCAGAAATACATGCTGATCACCAAGTTATTGTAAGATCAAAGTCAATTGCAAGAACTTTTGTATGGTGGCCAGGTGTAAAGATGTGAAATCTTATATAAAGAATTGTATGAATTGTGTTATGCAACAGAACTATCCTCAATTCGCTAGAATGCACCCATGGGAGTTACCAAGGTATCCATGGCAAAGAGTGCATATAGATTTTGCAGGTCCTTTTTTAAATTATTTGTTTTTGATAGTAGTAGATGCTTACAGTAAGGGGCCAGAAGTCATTCCTATGACGACAACAACGTCTTACGCCACAATAAAAGAGTTGATGCAAATTTTTTCTACACATGGTATTCCAGAAAGAATTGTTACAGATAATGGTCCACAATTTACCTCACAAGAGTTTAAAGAATTTTGTAATGTCAATGGTATAAAGCATACATTTTCAGCAACATATCATCCCTCTACCAATGGAGAGGCTGAAAGGTTTGTACAAACATTTAAACACAATATGAAGTGTAGAAAAGCAAATTCAGGTAATATATTTTTGCATGTATCAAAGTTTTTATTGTCCTATAGAGTAACACCGCACAGCACAACAGGCGTGACACCGTCAAATTTGTTGATGGGGAGGAGGATAAGGTGTAAGTTAGATTTGTTGTATCCAAGTTTGCAAAGTGATTTAGAAGATAAAGGGTATAAACAAGTTGAAAATTTACCAAAGTTAAGACATTTTTTACCTTTATCTGATGTTATGGTAAGATCGTACAACACTCCAGAGAAGTGGGGACCAGGAGAGATTTTAAGAGAGATAGGAAATTTACATTATATTTACATTATATTGTAAAACGTCATGTTGATCAATTACAGCCATTAACCAGAAATACAGTAGAGCATGTGAATGTTAGATATGGTAAATTTTCAGAAGTAGTTAGATCAAATGAGTCAAATATTACCCAAGATGCTCCAACATCAAATGTAGATTTAGAACCAATTCATGTACCAGTACAAGATGAAGTTAGAATACTTCTTAATAGGATTAATAGAGGAAAGCCCCTGAGTGGTTAGATTTATAAAGAATTTTACAATGTCAAGTTAAGGGGGAGGAGACTGTTATGTATTATTGTAATAATGTACTGTATCACCTCAAATGTTACGTGTATTGTGCAACATTGCATCATATTCCATTGATTAAACATGTTCGAGAATGTATATAACTGAAATGATTTATTTTGATATTAGGATTCAAGCATTTATTGATTACCTCAGAGATAGGATGTGATTCTTTATAGTTTTGTACTGGAGTAGGATTTAGGTCTTTTGAGACCGATGCTCTTTTGTTGGTTAGTTTTGGTTTGTCAGATTGTTTATGAGATGCTCGACGCTCTCTCTTGTCAGTTGGTTGTTAGCAGACACAGTGCAATGTAATCACAAGAAGTCCATTAAATGTATTTTTAAGAATACCAACATATCATTAAACCCCACCAAGAAAAATCGGCGACATCAGATGGAATCCCCTGGATAATTACTAATAATTATTAACTCATTTACAGGTGAGTAAAATGCTGAAATCATCAGACAACTTACGACCAACGTTATATAGAGTTCGGTTGAGAGTAAAAGATAAGAAAATGCCCTGACTGTTGAACGTTGATGGATGAGTAGAAATGGGGTAGGCAAAGACAACTTGTGCCAATGATAAAAGTTACTAAGATTCGGAATGCTTAAGAGAAGAAGTAAAGGATAGTGGATTTTTTCTCTACGGGAATATTTCTGTATTTTTATTAGGCATGTCTTCACATGAGGGAATTTTCCCCGAGTGGGCTAATAGTTTCTATAAGCCACTGTACTGGAATCCCGTTGGTTAGCAGTGCACGCAGCGAGTAAATCACTACCGCTCAGAAAGTGTTCTTAGTGGCTAACATGTCAAGGGCCTCATTCATCTTCATTGATTTCTAATCCGCACATACAAAACTGCGTGGCATCAATCTGTTCATGTGAAGCGAGGCCAAGGAAAGATATCAAGTTGAATACAGTTTCGACAAAGAATGAAATCTAAACCTTCTCCTCATGTCTCATCTTTTCCGCCAACATACCGTTTTTAACAGTACAAATTGTACAGTAGACTTTAATGTTACCTATGGGTTTCCTGAACAAAGTCTGTTGCATTCATCAGGTAAGAAAACCAGCCCTGAAAACAGTTCATCTTTCATATCAAAGAATCTTCTTCATGCCTAGTTTCCTTGCTCCTCTACATACTCCTTCCATGGTGTCATCATTTCATTTGGTTATGGTTTGGCTACAATTTCAAGCTACTCGTAAAATCCTTCCCATTAACCACATGTACCATTACTCTGCCACATGCTGCAATGTCACTATATCAGCGCAGAGGTTCTCAACAAAATGGAAGCCAGTCCAGTCAGAAACACTTTCAGACTACATCATTCTTGAATAGGAGTTAATTTAAAAAGTAGAATCTTAACCTATTTTTTTTTTATCATCCTGGTTGAATCAACTAAAAGAGGGACTGAACCAGGTACTTCATTGAAAAATTTCTGATAGTAAAACTTGCTATTGTTAGAATAAAGTTTTTTCTTTCAAGGACAGTCTCCTACCCGTTTAAGTATCCCATAAAATGGTCTTGAAAATTGTGAGTAATCATTAATCTAGACTTTGGATGTAAATTAGGAAGCCGAGCCCACAGTTCCCTATTCTAACACTAGTTTTTCCCGAACAAGAGAAGGTTCAAAATTTTCTTCCTGAAGTTAGGTTTGATTTGATTATCAATCTGTTTAGTACACAGCCATCCAGTAAACCATTACCTGCAATTATGTGATTGGTGATTGTTTTCCTCATCCAAGCCATAAATATTGATTCCCAAATTATACAAATACATCCGGTACCTTCAAATTTCCTATATAATATATCAAAGAGTAATCAGCTTCTAATCTCCCTCTTTATTGTATGTCAGTACAATGGTATAAGGTTCTTAGAAGCTTATAACCATGGTAGTCTATTTTCTAACAAACATTTTTTTTTCTTAATTAAGTACTCTTGTGCAAAATGTTATATTACCTCTGCAAGTTCCCAAAAAGAAACTCCAGGTTCAAGACATGCATTGTACCATAAACCTCTTCGAAGAGATTTCTAGTGATATCATGTAAGCCTCCTTATAACTACACATGGCTTTACTAATTGTCAATTAAAAATAGAAATTCATCTCTGGTGCTCTGCCTTATTCCTTAAGATCTGTTAAACAGAAATGAGACCCTTTTCCTTATCATCTAAGTCAGTGGTTCCCAAACTAGGGGGCGCGCCCCACTAGTGGGGCGTGAGGACGATACAAGGGGGGCGTGAAGTTATCTGCTCGAAATTACTTGTTTAATAGAATAATAAAATCATTAAAACAACAAACATCTGTCATCACATACATATAAAGTATAATTATAGCAGTCACTCCTTAGTCTCATAAGTATTTCAAAATATTATATGCCATGTTTTCAAATTATCTATTCTTAAAATTGCAACTCAATTTTGCCAATTTGCTAATGTTCAAACTTTTTTTTCGCTCACTTTGAACCAAATGTTTCGTGTTTAGTTACTAGAATGTACTATTATTTGTTTGAGTGGCTTCCATTATTAAAATGTAATGCAAACAGAAATCTGTTTTCCTGTACAATGTTAAGAAATAAATGTGAGAATCATTTCATATAAAAAAAGGAGAGGGGTGGGGGGACGTACGGGTCTACTGGAAGCAAAAAGGGGGTGTCAGGTAAGATAGTTTGGGAACCACTGATTTAAGTGGACATGCTGACTTACTCATATCCAATAGTCAAGGGAACAGAAGCCTCTCGATATCATACATCACAACATATTACCTCTCATTAACACTCATGACTGCTAAGATGGGGTAGCCGACCATCCCAAGGGCGGTATCAATTTTCTGAAGGAGATTAGATTCACGCAACTTGATGATTCATTGAGCCTCTGCACCTGATTGTTTTCTTTTCCTCATTCAATGTCCAACTTAACATACAAACTCCAGCTCTAATATACTGTATTTTACCTAACACCTACACCACTCTACACTTGGCAAATTTTTCCTAACTATTCAAACACTGCTCCAATAAAATATTGCCC
>NC_090759.1:43626575-43651575 GCF_036898095.1 Palaemon carinicauda
CCTGGCCTAATGAATTTGCAGATTTATCCAACATTGCGTAAGTATGAGTGTACCGAGTAAATGCATCCACAAATACACATATATACTTATGTTGTGTTAACCCAGTAGGAAATGGTCCTACTACATCCATATGCACTTTATAAAATTTAATGGGAACAAACGGCCACTTTCTGGCTTCCGGTACAGTGTTTTTATGTTCTTTAAAACAGTTACAAGCATGATAACCTTTTATATAATTCTCTATAGATTTTTTTTATTCCTAACCAAAAGAAGGATTCACGTGCTCTCCTTAATGTTCTATCAATCCCTAAATGCCCTGCATACAAACTTTCATGTACAATGTTGATGGCTAGTTTAATTAAAGACGGAGGAAGAACTACCCGTGCACAAAATTCCCATCCCCTCTTCTCGTAAGCACAATATAAGACATCAATTTCAATAAATATTTCTCACGAGGCACATTCAGAAATGACGGATAACTCTCCGATTCTCCTTTAATCACTGCTCGCACTCTTTCCATCCATTCCTCTTTTTTCTGTTACTCTCCGACTTCTTTTATGTCCAACCTCCCAAGTCAATCAAACCTGCATCATCAGGGCATTCATTCTGGACACCCATGGTCATGTCCTCGGTCACCCAAATATATTCCCCTTTTCCGTTCATATCTCTCTCTCTCCCTCTCTCCAACACGTGCAGCCCTCTCTTGAGAGAGAGTCGACTCTCTCTCTCTCTTCCGTTTTCTGCATGCGCATCGCGAGAACTCTCATCCCGTTCTCTTTTTCTCTATTATGATGGGGGTCTTCACTCTTTTGGTTACGTTCTTTGTTCCTCTTTTGTGCCCTAGTTGTTACTCCTATTACTGCACCTCTAGGGAGAGCATCAGCTACCTTATTAGCTTTACCTTCTATGAAGTGAAAACCATTTATATTAAACTCTACCAATCACTCAATCCATCTCTCTTGACGAGAGGTCAAATCATTTTTATAATACAAATCACGTAAGGGGCGCTGATCACTTTGCAACTCAATCGACTGAGCTAATAAAAAGAACCGATGCCACTCTAGAACCCAAAGAATGGCCAAAGCCTCTCGATCGAATGTACTATAATTTTTTACTGCCCCTTTTAATGCCCGGGAAGCAAAACAAATGGGTCTCTCTCTGCTTTTATCATCTCATTGAGAAACTACGCCACCAATAGCTACGCTACTCGCATCTGTTGTCACTAAAAACAGGCGATCAAATCTAGGATATGCGAGTAATTCATTGCTAGTTAAGGCAACTTTCAAATGGTTAAAGGCCCTATCTTCTTCCCCTCCCCAATTTATTATTTTTTGTTTCTTTAAAGCATCTAAGGGTCTCACTATCTCTCCAAAACCTCTTATGAATTTATGGTAATACGCAGAAAGCCCAAGGAACCCAGCTACTTCCTTGGAGTTACGTGACCTGGGGAAATCTGTAATAGCCGCTACTTTACTGGGGCAGGGTTGGATACCTTCTGGGGTTATTATGTGACCTAAAAATTCGACCTGTTTACAGAAAAATTTGCAATTTGACGAATTTATTTTCATACTATTACGTCGCAACGCTTCTAAAACTTTACAAATATTATTATTATGTCCTTCAGCTGTTTTCCCTGTAATTATAACATCTAAATAAACAAGAACATTATGGCCAATTGAGAGCGACAAAACCGCCATCATTACTCTAGAAAAATGACTTGGAGCATTTCTAACACCGAAACGAAGAAAATTAAACTGAAATGATTGATCATTAGCTATAAATGCCATTTTACATTTACTGTCTTCCTGAATGGGTATATGATAGTATCGAGATTTTAAATCAACAGTTGTAAAATATTTGGTATCCCGTACTTTCACAAGTAATTTCTTCGATTGAGGGCAATGGAAATGCATTATCTTTAGTGACTGCATTCAATTTCCTATAATCAACACACAATCTTACCGAGCCATCCTTTTTCCTAACAGCTACAATTGGAGAAGCCCAGGGTGATTCGCTCTCCACGATTATCCCTTGTTCCCTTAATCTATTAATTTCCCTTTCTATCTCTCCCAGGAAATGAATGGGTACCTTATAAGGCCTTGACCTGATTGGCTCCACCTGCCTAGTTTCAATGCTAAAGGGAAATCGATCAATCCTCCCGGGTGGCTCATCTCCAATTGCAATTACATCGGAATAAATATAGACAATGTCACTAACTAAAGGCTGATATTTGAGAGGGACATAATTTTCGCACTTGCATAATGAAATTCTGAGTGCGTTCGTCTGTGAGGGCTGGAGTTGTGGCTCCCAACATCCCATTATAAGCAATTGCACATAACTCTAATTCACACACAGAATCACTTCCTAAAACAACTCTTTTATTTGACAAATTAACTATCGTTATATCAGCTCTGTTCTCTTTAATTTCTGTCGAGCCCTCTAATATCATTATGGGCCCAATTGTCATGGGGTTTAACAACTACCTTGGTTCCTTCCGCAAGAGGGTGACACGGTGTCACAGATATGCTCGTAAGGGTCTGGGGGGACAACACTTCTCCTGTCTCAGGTACAGCTGTTAACCTATTTAAATGTATCTCTGAGCTAACACACGCACTTACTGTGTCATGACTTTCTATCGGCAAAATGTACCCTCCTACTTTTACTGTTATTGTATCTTTTCCCCCAAAAATGCAAATTTGATTAATAGATATAAAGTCTATTCCTAGGATAGCCTCGAATCCTGGAATTCCCAAGGTGGGCAAGACAAAAAAAATCATGTGTAAACTTCACAGACCCCACCTTAAACTGGACGATTGATGTATGGTTTATGTGTAGTTTATTTTCTCCTGGCGTGTCAGGAACAATGGATGCCGCTGGCTGTAGTGGATTTGAGGAAATTTTTTTTAATCAATGAAACACTGACTGCCGTGTCAATCAGCGCCCGGATGGATTTATCTTGCAGGTCGATCCTAAGTGCTAACATTCCCAGATGGCCATTACGAGATATGGAGTACGGGCTAATGACCTCAGTCGCTATGCCGCTGCCCCCTGGTCCTGTCCCTAGTGCTGCCGGGGTAAGGTCGGGGGTACCAATGGAGGTCCCAGTGCCTGTTCTGTTTAGTCTGTTGTCACTGCTTCCCTGGCTACTGCTTGTGATGTCATGCGGAGGGGGGTCATCGAACTCCCTCATCTCCCCCTTCCTCTATTTCCTTTTCCTCGGACGTTGGGTAGGGGGAGGTGTGCGTGTGCCCCAAGCCGCCCGCCCTGGGCATTTTTTGCTGGGCACTCTCGAGATAAATGACCGTCGGTCTGACAAGTGTAACAGTGGGAGGATCCTTGGGTGGGACACTCCACTCGTCGATACCCCTCTTCCCCAGAGTGCCAATATCTGAAGACTCTGCTAATCTGCTGACTACATTCCCCCTTACCACTCTTCGGGGGTCGACATCCTCTCATGGCTGCCAACTTTTCGGAATTGGCCCCATTATTCCCAGTCCTTATTTCTTCTGGCAAACTGTCTAAAATGTTTTGTATTGCACTCACTGCGTCTGCTAACGAGAGATTGTCATCAAACAACTAACCACATAAATACGGGTTTACTAATCTGCAAATATGTTTACGAGCAATTGCCTTTTCATTACCTTCTGGGAGATGGGCACTCCGGGTAGCAAACGAATCGCAATCCCGAAAAATGCGAGTTGCAAAACTAAGAACGGTTTAACCTTCCCGTATTTTGGGTTTGTAACTTTCTTTTAGGTCTCCCTTTCTCGTGGCCAACACATTACCTCCATTGCTGGAGCATCTTTCAGCAATCCAATTATCTGAATTGCTTTTTCTCTTTCCGACCACCCATATGTGGCTACTTCAAAGTCTCTCAAAAACACTTCAATTGATTGAAACCCTTCTTTAGGCTGTTGATCATCGAAAGGCCTAACACTTGCTTGGAGTTCTGGCAACTTTCGAACTACAATTTATGTCCCTTCACTCGGCTGTGCATATGTACTTTCACTTGTGTGCGTTTGAACTTCATTTATGTACGTCGGATATGGTGTGGTTACACTCCGCTCCTGTTCTCGTTCCACCACTAACCTGTTAATTAACTCTTCCAACTGTTCTAACTTATTTTCCAATTCTTGCGTTCTAATTTCCTGTCTATATTCTTCATAGGGAACGCTATATCCCACTGCTCCTTCATTCTCTTCTCCTGCAGTAGCAGTGTCTGATATGTTAGTCCTTGTGTATCTCTGCATCTTGAACTTTTATTTCACTAGCTCAAAGAACAATTCCACTCACAGCTTACACAAACAGACGTATTTTTTCACACGTGACACCAATATGACCCATGCAGACGGATAATGAGACGTCGGAATATGGGTTTTCTTCCTTTACTACAAAAGGTTCGTTCGTAAGTACACAATACACAACTACCCTCTTAGGTGAGGGACTTGTCAACTCGAGTGCTCACCGGCAACTAAAACTCCCTTCACTACCAAAATACAAGGTTTGCAATAATATGCCAAAACATCAGTTTTTGTGGAGTACTCATGAATATTAAGTTCATTTACCTTGTCGAACAAGACATACTACATATATATACATATATATATACATACATATATATATACATATAGATATATATATATATATATATATATATATATATATATATACATATATATATATATATATATATATATATATATATATATACACACACACATATATATATATATATATATATATATATATATATATATATATATATATATATATATGTATATATATATATATATATATGTACATATATATATATATATATATATATATATATGTATGTATATATATATATATATATATATATATATATTTATATACAGTATATCATTCATGTATTTCATTTGTGTATTTAAGAGGAGAATAGCAAGCTCGTAAGGTGAATTCTTCTCTTTTAGTTTCATGTAATTGTACATAAATTGCATAAGACTTTCGTCGTCCTTTTCATTGTATTCTTCATTCAAGTCAGGGTATATAAATTTACATTATTTTTCAATAATTAACTTTTTATTCCACGTATTTGTGTTACGAAGTCTTGTGTAGTCTCTTCTAAGTTTGCTGTGTGAACCATACTAGGTATGAACGAGGGATTATGTAATTTTTTTATATTTTCATGAGGTATTGTGCCTTGTTTGAGAAAAATTACGCAATTCCCATATTTTCCACATGTTTAGAAGTTCTTGAAGACCCTAGCGTTAGTTTTATCTTTTTTTCTATGGTGGGCGGTGGTAGCGGAGACAGGGTTGCCTTACCAGCGAGGTTAGATTCTCCTTTTGATAGATATAGTTGGAAACTTTGGGGTCGCTAGAGCCTGCCCCCCAGCCTAAAGAGTAATCTATTTAGAAGAATCTAGAATATTTAAGTCATTATATATGTGACCCTACGAAGGCATTGGAGCAGTAATGAACCACCAGTCCCAGCTGAAGAGCCAACCCCTCTCTCTCTCTCTCTCTCTCTCTCTCTCTCTCTCTCTCTCTCTCTCTCTCTCTCTCTCAAATGCCTCGAGTGTGTGTCATCTCCTAAGTGAATAGGTTTTTACCCAACATATATCGTGTGTAGTATGTTGAAATGTTAATGAAACTTTGAAGGTGATTTAAATTTATTGTGTTATTGTATATGATGGTATGAAATAAATTTTTATAACTGGCCCTGTGAGATTTAGGTAAGGGCAGTGAGGTGTATTCATTTTGGCTTAACTTTTTGAATAGCTCGTGTGATCCAAACCACGTAACTTTATCAGTTGTTTTTATGTAAGTTTCAATCATTAAAGTGTTAAAGGTTAACTATTGTCATTAATTATCATTATCAGATATTTTTATAAATTAATTTCCACTGAAACAAGTAATTAAAAATTTTTCATAAGCATTATTTTCTTGTCTTATTCTTATTTTTTCCCCGATTTATTATTTCAAGTGACTTAATTTTAGTGCAAATTCTTTCAAAGTATAACTTTTTATAGAATATTTTTTTTTTTTTTTGAAGTGTGTATTATTTCGATCCCCAGTATTTCTTACAGAGTTCTCTCATATCCCTGTTTAAGAATCGAAGTAAGGGGGGCTTTGAATAGTTCTTAATAATAATCACCCAGTTTATTTTGAGTGTACGTAAGAGACCTTTGGATATCAAGTGTTTTTATATATTGCCGCATTATTCAAGTGTAACAGATTTATGTAAAAACTAACAGGTGAGTTTGGACCTCGGTAGGTTATGTAATTTGCTAGCCATAATATATATGACCAAAAATATAGATTTGGTGCCCAGACCCTTGGGATCGAGCGAGTCTGTTTGAAATATTGGTGATAACAGGGCAGTGTTTTGATTAAAGGTTTTGAACAGTATTGTGTTAATAGGATTCTGTGTATTGTTAGGATATATTTTTTGGAGGTCTAAAATATTTTTGTAAAAGTACAAGGTGCCAAGTTTAAAATCCAAGAGTTTTTGAAAAACCCAAATGTTCAAGAATTGTCATTAGCTAATGTAACTAAAGCTCAGTGGCTCTCTGTTTCAATGGCATGTGGTGGCCGTACAACGAGTGAATGGTTAAAGCCCAAATCAAGTGTCTATCCCTAGAAGCGTTGATAAACTCGGGAAAATTTTCGGAAGAAGATATGGTACCAGCTAGTGAACTGTTGGTGGAAGCTGAAGAAGAATTTGTAGCAAAGCAAGGACCAGTTGACCCACAAACTATGTGTAGTATGTTGAAATGTTAATGAAACTTTGAAGGTGATTTAAATTTATTGTGTTATTGTATATGATGGTATGAAATAAATTTTTATAACTGGCCCTGTGAGATTTAGGTGAGGGCAGTGAGGTGTATCTATTTTGGCTTAACTTTTTGAATAGCTCGTGTGATCCAAACCACGTAGCTTTATCAGTTGTTTTTATGTAAGTTTCAATCATTAAAGTGTTAAAGGTTAACTATTGTCATTAATTATCATTATCAGATATTTTTATAAATTAATTTCCACTGAAACAAGTAATTAAAAAAATTTCATAAGTATTATTTTCTTGTCTTATTCTTATTTTTTTCCCCGATTTAATATTTCAAGTGATTTAATTTTAGTGCAAATTCTTTCAAAGTATAGTTTTTTATAGAATAATTTTTTTTTTTTTTGAAGTGAGTATTATTTCGATCCCCAGTATTTCTTACAGAGTTCTCTCATATCCCTGTTTAAGAATCGAAGTAAGGGGGGGCTTTGAATAGTTCTTAATAATAATCACCCAGTTTATTTTGAGTGTACGTAAGAGACCTTTGGATATCAAGTGTTTTTATATATTGCCGCATTATTCAAGTGTAACAGATTTATGTAAAAACTAACAGGTGAGTTTGGACCTCGGTAGGTTATGTAATTTGCTAGCCATAATATATATGACCAAAAATATAGATTTGGTGCCCAGACCCTTGGGATCGAGCGAGTCTGTTTGAAATATTGGTGATAACAGGGCAGTGTTTTGATTAAAGGTTTTGAACAGTATTGTGTTAATAGGATTCTGTGTATTGTTAGGATATATTTTTTGGAGGTCTAAAATATTTTTGTAAAAGTACAAGGTGCCAAGTTTAAAATCCAAGAGTTTTTGAAAAACCCAAATGTTCAAGAATTGTCATTAGCTAATGTAACTAAAGCTCAGTGGCTCTCTGTTTCAATGGCATGTGGTGGCCGTACAACGAGTGAATGGTTAAAGCCCAAATCAAGTGTCTATCCCTAGAAGCGTTGATAAACTCGGGAAAATTTTCGGAAGAAGATATGGTACCAGCTAGTGAACTGTTGGTGGAAGCTGAAGAAGAATTTGTAGCAAAGCAAGGACCAGTTGACCCACAAACTGAAGGCATGAAAGCAGGAAGGGATGTAGAGGCCGAGACTTGACAAATTGCAGAGAAAGAGAATTTGATTAAGTTTAAGATGATGGCAGAACGGGAAGAAAGAGAGAGAGAAGAGGCACGACGTGCGAGGGAAATGGAAGCAAGACGGGAAGAAAGAGAGACACAACAAGAAAAAAGAGAGAAGAAAGAAGCACGTGCGAGGGATATGGAAACAGAAGAAGCCAGAAAGATCGCAAGAAATGCGAGGGATATGGAAGCAAGAGAAATTGCAAGACAAGAAGAAAGAGAGAGAAGAAAAGAAGAAAAAGAGAGAAAACAGGAAGAAAAAGAGAGAAGACAGGAAGAAAAAGAGAGAAGATAGGAAGAAAAAGAGATAGAAGAAGCGAGACATGCAAGGGAATTGGAGCTGTTGAATGCCCATGCAAAGTCAGCAACACAGACAGAGGCGACCCCTGCTTTGCACGATCCCGTGTTTAATGTGACGAACACATAGGGGTTAATTCCAAAGTTCAGAGAAGAAGCTCTCAAAGAATTCTATGATAATTTTGAAACAGTTGCATCGATGATGGAATGGCCAGAAGATAAATGGTCTGTGTTATTGCCGAGTGTCCTCATTGGGAAGGACGTAGTGCTTATCTTTCCTTATCTCAGGACCAGAAAAAGGAGTATCAAGAAGGGAAGAGGAGTGATCTACAAGTGTATCAGATGATCCCTGATTAATATAATGAAAGATTCCGAAGTTTGCGGAAGGACGAAAAAATTACTTTCCTGGATTACGCTTATAAGGTACGACAGTAGTTTAAAAGATGGTTTGAGGTGGCTAACGTGAGGGAGATGGCTGATTTAGAAGAATTGATAGTACTAAAACAATATCTACGAGGAATTCCCAAACCTATTCGAATGTACTTGAAAGAGAGAGAGGTGAAGAAACTTGATAAAGTCACTTCACTGAGTAAAGATTACAATATAATCAGTGGTAAACTTTCCTTGGGTATGAATTTTCAACCAAGTGTTAAGTATTCGCCAAACCATGGAAACCAGTTCAATAGTTACAGTGGAAGTAGCACTGGTACTGTTCCAAAGCAGATACGATAGTACCACAGCAAAAATCATCAAATCGTCCTCCTTCAAGTATCGTAAAAGACATGCAGAAGGTTAATATCACCTGTTATATGTGTGGTAAGAGAGGCCATATCAGCAAGGAATGTTGGTCGAACCGACAGAAATCAGTCACCCAAGTGGTTAAGGATAGTTTACTTCACAGAATACGAAGACGAAGAAACAATCGGGATAAGATGAAGATGAAAATAAACCAGCTAACGTTTACACAATGAACAGGACAAACTCAAACAGCGTGGATGCCATTAAACTGCATTTTTGGGCTCAGGCCATGTCGTCCTGAGGGAAGTTCCTATTAGGTAGCTTTCTAGGGTATATTTGACTACAGTGATATTCCCAGAGAATTTTACCGTAAGGTATCCAGAATTCTAACTCCTGGAGCGAATATCCCTAAATAATCTCACAGGGATATTGTATCGCATAAAATCAGAGGACGTATTCTTGACACGTCACATAGCTATCTTCGCCCCGAATAGTATTAACGCTTCGAGGGAGATATAGTGACAAGAATCCGAAACGAGAATGAAAAGAGAGCCGCTCATAAGGCATCTCTCCTATTCCGTTTCCAGTGAAGGCGGTGGCGCCCTCTTTATTCCTTTTTCGTGAAGCTCAACTACTCGGTGTTTTCCCTGTGTTCTCTTGTTATTTTGGATTTAATTCAACATTTTGATGACTTCTTCGGCCTCTTCTGCCTCTAGGAAGTTGAGTATTATCTTTACTATGTATAAATGTAGGCTCTTGTCGTTTTGAATTAAATCAAAAGTGATTTTAACGTAAACAAGAGCTGTTGCCTACCGGAGGCATCCTGGATGCTATCGCTCGCTCTTACGGGTCAGTTAGCTAGCTAGAGCGACGTTCCTGGTTTGCTATGCTTTAATAATTTTGCTATTTAGCTAGTCTAGAAATGCTTATATTGTTCGGTCAGTGTTAGCTCGGTGAATTCGACACGGGTCGAGGTACCGATCCTGCCTTTCGCGAGGCTTCGTAGCCTAGACGTCTGGCACTAGTACTTTCATGCATGGTATAAATTTTTCTGGGTGTTATTTTATTAAAGCTATAGGCAAATATTTTATACATGTAAGGTATTGTTGAATGTTTTTTCCAAGATTGTATACGAGAGAGTTTCGGTGATTTAGGTAATCGATTCTCATCTTACCTAGTATAGTATTCTAGGTACAGTAGTATACTTTCGCACATCCCCGATTGTTCTTTTTCTCCTCCGAAGGCTAAGTTCAATCCCTCTCTCCCTCTGTAAGCCTTCGGCTTAATCCTAGTGGTTCTATCTGTATAATAATTCAGGTATAACTATTCTAGGATATGTCTGTCCTGACCTGATAAGCAGAGTGACTGGTTTTTTGGGTTAGGGCAGAACATCAGAGTTTCTAGTCTGTGGTCTGCTTCTTCCTAGCATAGAGAAAGAGTCTCCTTTGCTAGGTTAGGGGCGGACACAGGAAGCTTTGCTTCCCTAGTCCATGTTGGAAGGATTCTGTACGAGATGATTCCTTCCTCTAGTGGCCTAGCAGACTGTCCTATGTTGTTTTTCTCGGGCTGGAGAATGAGTTTTCTCTGTTGCCCGGCGAAATAACTTCACCTAACTTTGTTCTGGTTGAGAGGAGGTTAGCAAGTATTGCCAATCTTCCTCCCTAATACACAACTCTTGGTTAGGATGAGCTTCCCTAACGGCTGAGTGTGTCTCCTGCTAGAACGAAGTCTATAGGACCCTTATCCCTTCCCCACCTCTCTTTCTTTTATTTTCTTTTAGCCGTAGTCCTACTTCCGTACCTAGTATAGGTTAGGATGGAGGACAGGCTCAGCTCTCTGCCGGCCGGTACTACGTAAACCCCAGACCTCCCTTGGTCTCCCTTCCATGTCCGTCGGTAGAGCCCGGCAGACTATGGATTCTTTGGAAGCCTGAATGTTACATTCTCCCCTTCCATAAGTTCACTCTTTCTGGATGGAAGGTCGTATGGCATGCCGCCCTATAACCTTACATCCATACTTTTTCTCTGACTATTGTGTTGCACCCCTTTACCGACTGCCGGTTTGACAGCCGACAGTCGGGAGGGTAGAGGTTCTCTGATTCTTGGCTATTGTCGGCGGCATGGTTTTATTACCTTTGCCGGCCGGCAGTGGAATCACAGCCCGAATTCGCTGGCCGCTACGATTAGCGGCCGGCAGCCGGGTTTTAGTGTTTTCAGCCGTCGGCTGGCAATGATTGCCGGCCGGCACACAGTCGTGAATCAGTGGGCTGCCGCCTATTAGTTAAAGATAGTATATCTTTGATCTATAAAGGGGTAGTTGCCGGCCGGCACAATAACATGCGATGTACAGTAGTTGCTATATTCGTAGTGTAGTACACACTACATTAGTAGAAACTGCTGTACAGAGTTTGTGATAACACTAATGTTCTTCATCATACTTAATGTTATCTTGTACAGCCTTTTGTTGAAACCGTACTTTTTTCTCTGACTATTGTGTTGCACCCCTATCCCGACTGCCGGTTTGACAGCCGACAGTCGGGAGGGTAGAGGTTCTCTGATTCTTGGCTACTGTCGGCGGCATGGTTTTATTACCTTTGCCGGCCGGCAGTGGAATCACAGCCCGAATTTGCTGGCCGCTACGATTAGCGGCCGGCAGCCGGGTTTTAGTGTTTTCAGCCGTCGGCTGGCAATGATTGAAGGCCGGCACACAGTCGTGAATCAGTGGGCTGCCGCCTATTAGTTAAAGATAGTATATCTTTGATCTATAAAGGGGTAGTTGCCGGCCGGCACAATAACATGCGATGTACAGTAGTTGCTATATTCGTAGTGTAGTACACACTACATTAGTAGAAACTGCTGTACAGAGTTTGTGATAACACTAATGTTCTTCATCATACTTAATGTTATCTTGTACAGCCTTTTGTTGAAACCGTACTTTCTGTATTCTTTCAATCCCGTATATTAAAACTACACATTAAATTTCTGTTTAGGAAATTACATAAGGTATTCTAGTATAGAATTAACCTTAGTTTTAATATTTTGGGAGGTTACAGCAATTGACTGAACAGGAAATACAAGTATGTGTCTTTCCTTCTTTCTTTTATAGCTTTTCTATATAAGCTAAATGTTTCAATTTAAGTGAAAAGCCTTCACTTGATACTCATGGATTTTTCTTCTCTTTACAGGAGGACCATCCGAAGTGCGGGAGTGTGTTCTGTAATGTCCGCAGTAAGAACTTCTGTGGACATCATTATTGCAGGAGGCACGCAGCATGCACAGCCTCCAGAGGTGTTCTCTACTATTGGGACGCTCAGGTTTGTACAGTTTGTTCTAACCTGATTATCGAGGCTTTTGACGACCCTAAGTCAACGGAGTCAAGGGATGCTGCTAGGGAAACGTTACGATCCTGGGTGAGGGGTTTTCAGAAAAACACCTCAGGTCCCTACCTTCCAAATGAAAAGATGAGGGCCTACCTTTTTCCTAAAGCATCGGCTGATGCAATCATCCCCCAGCCTCAGGTGGAGATACCAATTTCCCTGAATCCGGTAGATTCTGAAGTCTCAGCTGCCCTTCAAGACATCCAAGTGGACGATAGGATGTCGGAGGTGTCGGATTCTACTGAGAAGGACCTTCTAGGAGAAGGTCAGGAGGAGGAGCTGTTTCAGACTCCTCAAGTAGAAGAGCAAGAAATCGACGAAGTGTCGGTTACGTCGGTTCCGGACCCAGAACCGGTTCCCTCTACATCGTCTGCTATCCCAGATGAACTGGGAAGGACTCTTTCTTCCATTGTTGAGATGATCCAACAAATTCAAAGGAAGAATGATGAGAAGGAAGCTGAAATGATACTGGAGTTACGTAGACTTGCAGCATCACGTGGGCCCCAGAAGCGGCTCACCGTGAAGGATCTTCCCTTGTGCTCAAATACCAATCCTTGGAGGTATGCCGAACACATGCCAATGACAACCGGGGAGATCGTGATCTCAGAAAAGTTGGGAGCAATTCCCCTGGAAGAAGTGGAATTTTGGCCCAACAAAGATTTTTATCCGGACTGCTATGCCCGTCTTAGTAAGGAGCCAGCCTTAAAGGAGGAGACGGAGCCGGAGGTCATAGTTTTTGACCATAGTAAAGCTCAGACGTTACTATCGAGCTCAATGAAAGAGAGGGGCTTCACTAACTCAAAGGTGCCCGCCTTGAGTAAAACTTCCCTCCTTTGTGGCCTTTCCTACCAGAGCCTTTCCCTTCTTGGAAAAGGGATATAAGGATTGCAAGCCGTTATCTCTGACCTTGCCCTTGGACCAAGAAGACTGGATGGACGTACACCTTACCTTCTCAGTCGGGAAACTAGAAGCTGATATTGCTGAACGCCAGTTCTGTGAGGCGCTTCCAAAACTGTGGGAGGCTCTCTTGCGTAGAGAGCAAGAGACAAAGGAAAGACTTGCGGCATTGATGTCGTTACAAACAACACTAGAAACGATGGCAAGTGACCCCAAGAACCAGGACATGTTCATGGTTGTGGCCAAAACCCATCTGGCCACAGTTACGAAGGATTTCTATAGCTTTATTAAAGCTAGGAGAGCCTGTAGAGAGTTCGTGTTCGCCTCGGTTGCGGTGAGGCACGAACCGAGGAAACTGATCTCCTCTCGTATTTGGGGTAAAGACCTCTTTCCCAATGAAGTGGTTAAAGAGGTAGTAGACAAAAGGCCTAGGCCATCCTCTCAGCCGGCTAAACCCTACTGACAGCAACATCGACAACAACTTCCTGTGACCGCGGTGCCTCAGATGGTGGCACAACCTCCAACCACGTACCAGCTGGTACCTCAACCAGTTCCTAACCCAGCCTCCGAAAGGCAGATTTCTTCCTTTTGTTCGAGAGCCAGAGGAACAGCCAGAGGTTCTTCTAGACGCCCTTTAATAGGAAGGGGATCCAGGGGAGGACACGGTCAAGGAGGCAAGGCCTCAGGTCCACAACAGCAGAAGTAGATACTTCCAGTAGGACGGAGATTACAGCTTTTTAGGGATCGCTGGACCTTCGATCCCTGGGCCCACAGCCTAAATAAGAATGGACTAGGTTGGAGCTGGAGCAGTCCTCCACCTCAATTTCCTCAATTCTTCCAACACTCAACCCCCGCTCTGGAAGAATATGTCCAAGAGCTCTTAGTCAAAAGAGTAATCCGGAAGTCTAAGTCCATCAAATTCCAAGGAAGGCTGTTTTGTGTTCCAAAGGAGGACTCAGAAAAAATTCAGTGTCATTCCGGGCATATGCTGTGTCTATAGACTTGTTTGACGCTTATTGGCACGTTCCAATCATTCGTCACCTCTCCCCCTACCTAGGCTTCAAGTTACTTTGATAACTTTATGCCTTCAGAACCATGCCTTTCGGGCTAAACACGAACGCAGCCGTCCATCAGTTACGCCTAAAAGGGGTCCAAGTAGTAGCCTACTCGGACGACTGGCTGGTGTGGCCAGCATCCAGGACAGTATGCATGCAAGCTTCTAAGATAGTGATCCAGTTCCTGGAACATCTGGGATTCAAGATCAACATAAAAAAAGTCTCGTCTTTCTCCAGCTCAAAAATTTCGGCGGTTGGGAATCCACTGGAATTTGGAGTCACATCAGCTTTCCATTCCTAGTAAGAAGAGGAAAGAAATAGCAGGATCTGTCAAGAGACTATTGAAATCCAAACGGATATCAAGACGCAAACAGGAGAGAGTGCTGTGCTCTCTACAGTTTGCTTTGATAACAGATCCAGTGCTAAGAGCACAGCTTAAGGATGCAACAGGAGGATGGAGAAAATATGCATCAAACTCAAAGAAATGGCACCTGTCAGCAGTTCACATTCAAGAGTTCCGCAATGTGACAGCGGACACTCTATCTAGGTTTACACCTATAGAGTCAGAATGGTCTCTTGACTCAGGATCGTTCTCCTTCATCTCGAGTCAAGTCCCAGAGCTGCAGATAGGCCTCTTTGCGACGAAAGACAACAAGAATAGGGTTCGTTACGTGTCCCCTTACGAGGATCCATTAGCGGAGGCAGTGGACGCTATGTCCCTGGGCTGGATCAGATGGTCCTGTATCTATCTGTTCCCTCCGCACACCTCCTTTTGAAGGTCCTCGATATGCTGAAATCCTTCAAAGGGAAAGCTGCAATAGTGGCCCACAAGTGGCCAAATAGCGTGTGGTTCCCTCTGGCATTGGAACTACGATTAAAATTCGTTCCGCTACCGGATCCATCCCTGTCTCAGCGAGTACAGAAGTCGACTGTCTTTGCTCCATCACAGAAAACACGGAACCTACATCTCATGATTTTCTCTCCTTAACGATGAGAAAAAGATTCGGTGTTTAAAAGTCGGTTTAGACTTTTGGAGGAAACCAGAAGACATTATGAGGCTTCAGGGAAGAAATAGCTATCCTTTGTCAAGGTGAAGAAACTGAAAGAAATCCCGACAGATTCCTATTTATCATTCTTCATTCTCCTTCATGAGCAAGGTTTAGCAGCCTACACAATTCTATTGTTCAAGCCTGCCTTGACAAATCAGATACCATATGCCTTACAGGTCGACCTTTCTAATGATGTTCTTAATGAACTAGCCCTTCAGCGCTTCCAAAGACCATTTGCTTGGTCATTAGATATGATTCCTCATTGTGTATAAATAATGAACAATGAGGAATGGGCTTAGAAGGTTTTGAATTTAAGTCATATTTCTGTTTGTACTCGCCTTGGGGGCCAGAGTTAGTGAATAGTGGCTCTCTCTACAGAGGAAGGCCACGTCCAGTTCTTGGAGGGAGAACTGATTCTATTTTCAGACCCAACGTTTCTTACCAGGAACAAGCTACCCACCAACAGGTGGTGTCCCTAGAAAATCAGCCCTCTGGAGGAAGATGCATCTCTATGTCCAGTGGAGTGCCTAAAGGTCTATCTTCATAGAACTTCAGACTTTATGGGAGGACGGCTGTTCAGAGGAGAAACCCTGGGTTCAAAGTTATCTATAACTAAGGGCGAAATTCACCTGTGTTATTCGCAGAATGGATCTAGACAGTACACCCATTAGTCATGATCCATAAAATTTCTTTAATTATATGGACTTTGAACATCTTTGTTTAAACACCGGCTGGTAGTCATCCAAGGCGTTCTTTATGCATTATGCGAAGCAAGTGGAGCAACTTATGAGATCTGTGGTAGCAGCAGGTAGAATTCTTTAACCTTCTGTTTTAAGTCTGCGAGGAACAGTGTAATTAATATGGGATGATTAATTAAGAGGGTGTGCGTGTAGTCACTGTATGTTACTACACGCTGAGCGATAGGCCACGAAAGTGTCCTTACGAACTTTTCCATTGACGTCGGTAATCTATAGCATAATACGGACACTTGTGCCAAGCGTTTTTTACGCTAGTGTATGTAAACAGTCTACAGACTATATCATTATTATTAATAATTCTATTGAAGTGGCAAATCTGTTTCCTAGTAGATGAAACAATATTTTCTGTTGACTGTTTTTCTTTATGCTTTTACGCAAATCCTCCACATTATATAATTTTATAAATGTGATCTGATATGTTCGTTTATTAAATTTTAATAAACTAGTTCATAATGAACCCTGCGTCTTTTCGCCCACAATCATTTTATTAGAAATGTACTGAGCATTAAAATTAAAATATTGATATTTTTATCATGGTATGTCTTTCGAGACTGTTCCCTGATTCAAGCAAAAGTGCACTCACTCTAACCCTTCCTTGGAAGGGTTGACGTGGTACCCTAACGGGTTGGTGGCAAAGAGGCAAAATTTGTTTCTATGCAGATATGACCTTTATCCAATAGTTACTAAGAGTGGTCACTTTGGGGAAGGTGTCACAAATTCAATCTGACTTTGGTGACTCTTATACAAACCTTGCTTTATAATGTATAGGGAGAGACCACTATACAAGCTTGTCATTTTGTCATCCATAAGTTTTTATGTACTCCTTGAGACTTTTCCAGAGTCTAGTATTACTTATCCCTGTAGGGGGCAGGAAGCACTAACATAGTTCATGCTTAGATGAAATGATGTATGACAGTAACATCATAGGTCTCTAGGTCTAGACGGACCAGGAAAATACTTTCTTGAGAGTACGGCACTGATTGGGAATCCACAGATACAGTAATGCTCTGGTAAACTTCCATCAGGACGACATGGCCTGAGCCCAAAAAACGGATTTTGAACGAAGCAAAAAATCTAGTTTTGGGTGAGGTAGCTATGTTGTCCTGATGGACCCGCCCTTCCTTTTATTGTAAAAGGGCTTATTGACCGCTCCCTATAATACAGCATCTGTACCACCTCGTATATCGCTACAAGGAATAAAGAGGGCGCCACCGCCTTCATCAGATACACACTGGAAACGGAATAGGAGAGATGCCTTATGAGCGGCTCTCTTTTCATACTCGTTTCGGAATCTTGTCACTATATCCCCCTCGAAGCGTTAATACTGTTCGGGGCGAAGATAGCTATGTGACGTGTCAAGAATACGTCCTCTGATTTTATGCGATATCCCTGTGAGATTATCTAGGGATATTCGCTCCAGGAGTTAGAATTCTGGATACCTTACGGTAAAATTCTCTGGGAATATCACTGTAGTCAAATATACCCTAGAAAGCTACCTAATACGAACTTCCATCAGGACGACATGGCTACCTCACCCAAATATAGATTTTTCGCTTCGCTCAAAATCCGTTATTTATGAAAGTATGTTAGCAGCAATAGACAGGAGTGAGTGAACCCCGTTCCAGATATTGCGCGACACTAGGTGTACACCTGATGGTGGAACAGTCTCTAACATTACCTCGGTTATTTTGAAGGGAATAGGCGGTGAGAAGGTTGCCCACATTTGCCGTTTGAAACTGTCATGTGAGTTGGTAACAGGTAATTTTGTTTTTGTGGTAAAGGATTCAACGGCTCTCAAAGGAGTAGAAGTCCTGCTGGGTAATGAGGTTAGTGGAGCGTCATTTACGCCTTGTTCCATTGTAATGGAGAAACCATTGAAGTATAGTCCTATGACTGAACTCGAGAAGGACTACCCGTATCTGTTTCCTAGTTGTGTGTCGATTAGGAGTATGAAAAGAAAGTGGCTCCTAAAGTAGAAAAAGAAACCGAAGGAGTGATGAAATTGGATGATTTACTTTCTGAAAAAGAGGATTCCCTTGATGGTACACAAGCGGAGAACTCCTAAGTTAGCCCGAGAGAAGATGAACGACAGACGAATGAACAGGAAGAAAAAGAATCAATGGATTTGGAAGAAATAGAAAAATCAATGTTAGAAGTAGGACAAGTGAGTAGGAAAAGGCTGATAGGATTGCAATGAAATGATGTGACGCTAACAGAGTTATTGTACCATCCGGTGGATGAGATGGAGGTGCAGCAGTCTCCCACCTGTTCCTATTGGTTCTCTTGCCAATATGCAGATTCCCACTCACCAACAAGTTCCAAGGACCATTCTAGATTTTGGAGAAGATTAATGACCTGACCTACATTATTGCAACCCCAGGAAGAAGGAAAAGTCAAAGGGAAGTACACGTTGACCTACTGAAACCCTACTTAAACAAAAACGAGACCGAAGCTTCACAGGAGTATATGGTGCAAACTATACCATCCACGGAAGACGACGTCGGATATGAGGTAAGGGCGGTAAGCAAAGTAAACAATTCATCCATCATTCAAAAATTAGAAGAGATATTAACTCATTTGAACCAGGAGCAGCAAGAGGAATTAAGCCGAATAATTAGAAGTTTCCCTGAAATTGTCTCGGACATGAAATGAACCAACCAGACAAAGTATGAGATACACCTTAAAATAACGGAAAAACCATTCAAACAACGCACTTATTGACTGTCACCATGACACCGAGAAGTCATGAGAAAAAAAGTGGACTATTTGTTACAAAACAGGTTAGCCGAACAAAGTTCTAGCCCTTACAGTTCTCCATGCTTGCTAATAAAAAAACCAGATGGATCTTTCAGGATGTGTACAGACTACTGAATGTAGAATTTGATCAGTGTGGCCGATAATTATCCATTGCCCCTCATCTACTCAACAATATTGGACAAGTGAGCTTCGCCTCTAAATTCAACTTGTTAAAAGTCTATTATCAAATTCATTTGGATGACAACGCAAAATTTTTATCAGCTTATATATCCCCGTTTGGATTGTATCAATACACCATCATACTATTTGTTCTAATGAAAGCCCCGCCTATTTTTCAACCCGTGATGGATAACCTTCTAGGATCGATTGAAGGAGTAAGGATATATTTCGACGATATTGTGGTATATTCATCGACCTGGGAAGAACATCTCCGAATCCTGAAGAAGGTATTTCAAAAGCTGCGAGGAGCACACCTGACGATTAACCTGGAGAAGAGCGAATTTGGAAAGGCAACAGTTCGGTACTTGGGATTTGAATTAGGAAGAGTACTAATCGCCCTGGTAACTACTAATGTCGAAAAAATAAGGAAAGCCTCAACCCCCCCCCCCCCCCCAACGAGGAAGCAATTACAGCGTTATTTACATATGGCAGGATTCTACCGACGCTTTTGGTTGTAGTCGCTCCCTTGACGCATTTGACTAGCCCCAAGAACAAATTTGTATGGACCAGCGAGTGCCAGAAATCCTTCGACAGGATAAAGGCCATATCAACTTCGAAACCAATACTGCGAGCACCTGATTTCAACAAGAAATTTATTATCCAAGTGGATGCATCGGATAATGGGAATGAAGCTGTTTTATTGGACGAAAACGAGGAAAGAATTCTACACCCTGTTTGTTTTGTGTCGTTGAAGCTGAAGAAACATCAATGAGCTTACTTGACAGTTGAAAAAGAACTCCTGGCACTGGTCGCAGTGATACAAAAATTCGAAATTTATTTAAATAGACCACTGAATGAGGAGATTATAATCTACTCTGATCACAATTTTTCTAGTTTTGTTGATAGGATGAAGAATAATAATCAAAGGTTAACTAGGTGGTCATTATGTTTGAAACCATATTGTATTAATTTAAACCATATATCATGTAAAGATAAGTAATGATTTCATTCATGTATTTCATTTGTGTATTTCATTGTATTTTTCATTCAAGGCAGTGTATGTAAATTTACGTTATATTTTTAATGATTAACTTTTATTTTGAAGTATTTTGTTACGAAGTCTTATGTAGACTCGTCTAAGAATGCTGTACTAACCATACTATGTATGAACCAGGGCTTATGTATCTTTTTTTTATGAGGTATTGCATCATGTTTGTGAGAAATTATGCAATCTTTATATCTTCCACATATTTAGAATGTTCTTGAAAACCCAAGTTAGTTTTATCTTTTTTTTTATTGTTCCAAGGACAGAGGTGGGCGAAGCTAGCTGGGAGAGAATTGCCTTGCAAGTGAGGTTAGATTCTCCTTCCGATAGATATAGTTCGCAATTTTGGTGTCGTTAGAGCCTACCACCAAGCCATGAGAATAATCTATTTAGAAGGATCTAGAATAATTAAGTCAATATATATGCGCCCCTAGGAATGCATAGGAGCAGAAGAGAACCAGCCTATCCCACTGAAAGAGCCAACCTCCTCTCTCTCTCAAGTGCTTAAGGTGTGTGTTCTCTCCAAAGTAAATAGGTTTTTACCCAATATATATCGTGTGTAGTGTGTTGAAACGTTAATGAAACATTGAGGGTGATTTCAAATTTATTGAGTTATTACATGTGATGGTACCATATAAATTTTTGTAGCTGGCCTATGAGATTTAGGTAAGGGCAATGAGGTGTATTTATTTTGGCTTAACTTATCAATTACCTCGTGTGATCCAGAACACGTAAGTTTATCAGTTACTTTTATGTAAATTTCAATAAGAGTTTAATCGTTAGAGTGTCAAAGGTTAAATATTGCCATTAATTATCGATATTAGATATTTTTATAAATTCATATCAAGTGAAACAAGGGATTGTATAATTTTCATAAGTATTATTTTCATATCTTTTTCCAAGTTTTTGTTCAGATTTAATATTTTAAGTAAATTATTTTTGGGGTAAATTCTTTGAAAGTGTTGTAAATTTTCATAGAATATATTTATATTGTAAAGTATATATCATTTCAATAACCAGTATTTCCTACATAGTTCTCTGGTATACCTGTTAAAGAATCGAAGTATGAGGTTGTTTTGAATAGTTCTTGATAATAATTACCCAGTTTATTTTTAGTGTACTGAAGAGACCTTTGGGTATTCAATGTTTTTATATACTGCCATCTGGAATCTACATAATTTTTCAGAGCTCGGGTATTATTCAAGTGTAACAGATTTGTGTAAAAACAAAGAAAGTGGTTTGATTACTCGTGTGACGAGCTGAGAGAAGGTTGTGACTCAAAGACTGGATGAAAGCAACTGAGTGAGTTTATTATAGAACACTCTCCTTTATATACAAAAGCTCAATGCAACAGGAAATTTCATGTTCAAAACTGACACTGTTAACGGTAAGAAAAACAGGCATGTTTATTCAGGTTCGTTTTAGTGCGAGGGAAGAGAGAAGATACAAGCATAATATATACACAAAATGAACTATGTACGACCGTATGACACACGGTTGGTACATGGCTCCCCCCCTAAAAATGACATAATGTACATGTTAAATAGGATGCCCTGATCTAGAGAGGCGAACTATAAGCGGGTCATCTGGCAGGAGATAAGCATGTTTTAGACGATCAAGGGAGACCCAATCTTCTTTGCCACGAATGTTTAGTGGGAATGCTTTTGGACTGCGTCGGATCACAAGGAAAGGGCCCGTGTAAAGGGGCGTTAGCGGTGGCTTGCTAGTGTCGTTGCGCAGGAAGACATGCATTGCAGAGTATAAGTCTGTCGGTATGTGATGCTTCGCAGGGGGCTTGTAAGTCTGGCGGCATGGAGTAAATTTTCCCACGACGTAACGTATGAGCTGGAGATCGTTGGAGGAGGTTGTAGAAGGAAAAAATTCGGCAGGGACGACCAACGGGTCGCCATACACCATTTCAGCTGCCGAGACGTCCAGGGCGTCTTTAGAAGTGGTCCTTAGTCCCAGGAGGACCCAGAGAAGCTGAGTAAACCAGTTGGAATCCTTGCAGCGGGACATCAAAGCTGCTTTGAGGGTGCGATGAAAACGTTCAACCATTCCATTGGCAGCGGGGTTGTAGGCCGTTGTCTGATGTAGGGTGATGCCCAGGAGATTCGCTAATGATGTCCACAATTGAGAGGTGAAAGTGGTACCCCTGTCAGAAGTAATATGCTCAGGGATACCAAATCTTGCAACCCATCCTGAGAGTAAGGCAGATGTACATGAGGCGGATGTTGCAGTTTCCATGGCAATGGCTTCGGGCCAATGAGTGGACCGGTCGATGATGGTAAACAGGTAACGATGTCCTTGTGATGTGGGTAGGGGCGTACAACGTCGACGTTAATGTGTGCGAAACGTTGCTGAGGGTGAGGAAAGTTGCCCACTCCTGAATCCGTGTGTCGATGTACTTTTGGAAGTTTGGCAAGAAGTACAGGCGCGGACCCAATCCTTAGCATCCTTAGAAATGTCGTGCCAAATGAACTTTGTCTTCAACAGCTGTGAGTAGAACAGCACGAGGGATGTGAAAGGCCGTGAATGAAATCAAACACCTGCCGGCGCATGGGAGCAGGAATCCAAGGTCGTGGTCTACCAGTACTGACGTCACAGAGGAGGGTGGTGTTGGAGTCTTCGAGGGGGAAGTCTTCCCAACGGAGGGACATGCAGGATGTCTTACATGCTTGATAGTCCAGACCCTGTCATTGGGCTTCAGCCAGGGCGTTATAATCCAATCCCAGTTGAACGGCAGCCAACGTGTTTCTTGACAGGGCATCGGCAACGGGATTCCTTTTCCCAGGGCCGTATTGAAGGGTGCAATTGTATTCAGCCACAGCGGAGAGGTGTCGGCGTTGACGGGCGGACCAGGCATCAGACTGTCGAGTGAAGGCGTGCACCAGAGGCATGGGGTCTGTGCGAATGACGAAGGGCGTACCTTCTAAGAAATGGCGAAAGTGACGGACAGCCAAGTGCACCGCCAGCAATTCGCAATCATAGGTAGAATAACCCGATTCTGCCTTGGATAATTCTGCTGAGGAAGGCCAATGGGCAGGGCGAGTCGTTGACCACCTGCTCGAGTACTGCACCAATAGCGACATCACTGGCATCGGTGGAGAGAAGGAGAGGGGTATGTGGGGTAGGAAAAGTGAGAGCCGCAGCGGTTGATGGGGCCTTCTTTGCATTGCAGAAGGCCGCCTCTTGAAGGGGACTCCACTTTAGGTTCTTTGGCTTGCCCTTGAGGGAGGCGTAGAGGGGAGCAAAAGTGGCGGCAATGGCTGGCAGAAAACGGTGATAATAGTTGATCATGCCCAAGAAATCCTGCAGATCTTTGACGGTCGAGGGCGCGGGGAAGTTCTGAACGGCTGCTACCTTCTCAGGGAGGGGATGGACTCCTTCAGGAGTGATGCGGTGCCCTAAGAACGACACTTCGCTGGCGCCAAAGGTACACTTGTCGTACCAGACTACAAGGACGTTTTGTTGTAGGCAGTCGAGCACGATGCGCAGGTTACGGAGGTGTTCTTCTTTTGAGGAGGAGAACACAAGTATGTCTTCCACATAACATACACAGAAGGGGAGGTCCCCTAAGATGCCATCCATGAGACGTTGAAACGTGGCGCCAGCATTATGAAGGCCAAAACAGGAGTAATTGTAGGTGTATGTACCAAACGGAGTGGTGATGACAGTCTAGGGGATGTCTTCTGGGTTCATAGGCACCTGATAATACCCCTTTGGGAGGTCGAGTGTAGAGAATACCTTCGCTTTGTGCAGGTAGGAGGTCACGTCGGTAATGTTTGGGTGGGGGTAGTGATCCGGTTCTCTTTGCATGTTCAGGCGCCTGTAATCCCCGCACGGACGGAGGGAGCCGTCTTTCTTCAAAACTATGTGTAAGGGTGACGACCATGGGCTGGAGGCCTTTTGGCAAAGGCCCATTTCCTCCATTTCAGCGAATGTCTGTTTGGCGGCTGCCAGTCGTTCCGGTGCCAAACGTCTGAATTTTGCGAAGACTGGGGGTCCCGTCGTCTTGATATGGTGATAAATACCGTGCTTGGCAGGAGCCGTGGGTGTTTGGCGAAGTTCTGGACAGAAAACTTCTGGGTACGACGTGAGGAGGTGGGCGTAGGCATCCGTGGGTGCGCAAATGTGGAGAGCGAGGTTGAAGGGGGCAGGTTGAAGAGGTGTCGACAAGTACGAGTCTGCGTTGACCAATCGTCGGTGGGCAACATCGACCAGAAAGGGGAAATGAGAGAGGAAATCCGCACCAAGGATTGGCAATGTGAAGCCAGCAACGACAAACTTCCAACTAAATTTACCGTTTCCGAAACGATAATGTGAGGTTCTCGTAACCGTACGTGGGTATCGCAGATCCATTGGCAGCTACCAAGCAGATGTCGGCAGACGTAGACAGACTACGTTGTGTCCTGAAGAGTTCCCTTGGCAAAAGAGAACGACAAGCACCCGCGTCTACCAAAAATCGCACACCCATTCCTGCATAATGTAAAAAGAAAAGATTAGAAACACAGGAGACACAACCGCCACGTGCGATGGCCTACTTACACGTTTTTTGGCCACTGGCAATCCTTGGTACATTTCTTCGCGGTTGTCCTGAATCTGAAGTGGTAGTAGCAAAACTGTGGCGGATGGGAGGTAGTAAGTGGGTGTAGAAGTCGTTGGTTGGGGCGCGAGCGAGTGATGGGTGGTGGGTGGCTTTGTTGCCGCTTCGGCACGTCACGGTGTAGGCGTGTATGTCCTACAGCATTCACGTCAGCTTTGGTTGACATTGAATAGGGGTCCTCTTTGTCAGGGGTGGAGGCGTTGATGGAGGTCTTGAAGTGGCTGTCCATAAGGCTGTCGGATTTGGTCATCAAGTCCTTCATGGGTAAACTATCGACATCGGGTATAGCAGCGTGTATAGGTCCGGGTAAACGGCCTATCC